>NC_071279.1:6502577-6695077 GCF_023375685.1 Ictalurus furcatus
CCTGTTTGACAGGGAATCAGAGAGGTGAAATGGTGCCGTTGATACTTTATCATCATGTCATTCTCAGTATTTTATTCTTTTTTCATGGGATTTTATCTTTATCATCTTTGTTTTTGTTGTTCTGTATGGTCAGTAGAAATAAAACATGCTACCAAAAAGTATACAATGTCAATATAATGTCAGTTTCTTATATGAGCATTTTTTAAATATATAGTTTACACAATCAGCCATTTGCACATACAAGTTACAACATATAGCCGAAAGTATGTGGACACCTGAGTATGCCATTCCAAAACCATGAGCGTTATTACTGAGTAGTCCCGCATTTGCTGCTATAACAGCGTCTACTATTCTGAGAAGGCTTTGTACTAGATTTTGGAGCGTAGCTGTGGGAATTTGTGCCCATGCAGCCACAAGAGCACAAGAGGTTAGTTACTGATGTCCGGTAAGAAGGCCTGGAGCAAAGTCGGCCTTCCATTTCATCCCAAAAGTGTTTACTGGGGTTGAGATCAGAGTTTCTTTGCAGGCCACTTGAGTTCTTCCACACCAACCTTGGCAAACCATGTCTACATAGACCTTACTTTGTGCACAGAGACATTGCCATACTGGAACAGGTTTGGGCCTCATAGTTCCAAAGGTAAGGTAAGGGAAATCTTAAAGCTACAACATGCAAAGACATTCTAGACAATTTTGTGTTTCCAACTTTGTGGTAACAGTTTGTGTTGGTCAGGTGTCTGCATATTTTTGGCCATACAGTGTATATATTATGCCTATACTGTAAATAGGTTTATTATAATGCTACCAAAACTTGTATTTTGGTAGCATTATAATATATGTTAACCTATGTGCCTTAACTTATTCTATACGTTTATCACCAGTCACTCTTTAAATGAACATTGTTAAATGAGTGTTGCATAAAATATTGCACTTCTCCATTCAGATGGGTAACATACAGCAGGTGTCAGAGCTAGATGAAGGGTGAGGGATGAACTCACTCTCCAAATGGCTGTATCTACTGGTCCCAAAATTTTCTACTGTGGCTCAAGTTTTTCGCAAGATGGTGACTATCCATCCATCCATCTTTTATATTGCTTATCCTACAGGGTCATGGGGAACCTCCTCTGAGAAAATTACAAGCTGAATTACCTTCCATTTTTCCACTAAACCCAATGGTCATCTGATAATTTTAGTCCTGTCCAGATATCAAACACTTCACAAAATGCGAAATGAAAAAACGCATATGCTTCTCGTATATTTTAGCTTGTTGTTTTTGTATTTTCAAATTGTTGCTGGAACTTTGGATCACCCCAATCTGAAATAACAGCCAGTGTCTCTTCTGTACTCCAGTGCTTCTCCAACTGCTTGGATGCCATGCTGTGAATGGAGCGTGATCATATGCCCACATGACACAAACATCTGGGTTCATAGAAAATACACCCCACTAGAAACTCACTCCTGCTGTGGTAGTTTTATTGCTGTCTAGATGTGAGATTTTTGTCACTGATGAGACGTGTAGAAAATGTATTAACGATGACCGCCTGATAAACCAATCTGATTAGGACTAATGTGTCTGACTTTTAGTGTTTGCCGTGCCGACTCGTTTCCAATGTCTCTACTGCTCAGACTCGTTTCCAATGTCTCTACTGCTCAGACTCGTTTCCAATGTCTCTACTACAGACTCTGGCTCTAATTTTCACCAGTACATTTTCAAAGATCAATCGTGGGCAGTAGTAGCTCAATGGCTAAGGTGTTGGATGACCAGAAGGTCATGAGTTCAAATCCCAGTGCTGCCATTGCTGGGCCCTTGAGCAAGGCGCTTAACTCTCAACTGCTCAGTTGTATAAATGAGATAAATGTAAGTCACTTTGGATAAGTGTGTCTGCCAAATGCTTTATGAATTCGACAAAGCTGCACAATGGGAGTCAGTGGCACCATGTTTTCCACCCATAAGTACAGGTAGAGGGGTCATCATTCCTCTACTACCCCTGATTTATTTATATCTACTGTATAATTCGTGAGAACGTGCAAACTAAGAGTGCAATTGTACAAGAAACTGTTTCTTATGACGACATGGTTGAGAAACGCCAGAGGGCGCTGTCCGATCGAGGATTAGCAGTGTATCTGTGATCAGTTTGTGTTCCTGCCTGAGCTTTCCAGTGCGATCGATTAATCATCCTGCGCTTCAGGAAGCGGCTATGTGCACGTGGGAAATGTCTCTCATACACGGCGTATACCGACTCCTTATTTGTTAGGTTGATGGTTGTTGTGTTCCTTTCGTTAACCATCTTCACTGAATGGTTTTCAGTGTGAAATATTCGCTCATAACCGAATCATCAGATCAGTCCCGAGTGTGTAAATGGCGGACTCGCTGGTGGATGTAGAGTGCAGAATAAGTGAGGGAGATTACGTGGTTTTGAAAAGAGGAGATGTCTACAAATCCGTGCAGGTGCAGACGAAGAAGTGAGTAGTGCTTATGTTTCAGTGAATAACATGACCGAATAATGAATAATACATTGGTTTACTTTATAACGAGATGAGTTCTCGAGTCAGTTTTGCTAGCTAGGGTATGATTTGTTTTCTTGTCAGCTAGTTTGTTAGCCACATAGGGAGGTAGTAAGGAGTAGAGCTAGCTGGTGAAATTGGTAAATAAACCTGCCCAGGCTAACTTTTAATAATGTTTGTTTTCTGCATTTCACTATCAAATCTGCATTAAGAGCAATTGCAAGCCTTAAAATAATTTTGGTCAATATGCTCAAACATGTTTTTGTCAGTCTATGTATCTAATAGTTTCTTGTTTGATTTCCTGTAGTGTTGATAGCTTTTTAAGGGGAAAGTAACTAATGCATGCTTAAACATTCCCTAGAAGTCACCAGATGACCCATAGCCTAATTTGCATATTCCATATAAAGGGTGTGCATTGACGTCACTTTCCCGATGGACCACGCCCCCTCGGCCGGACTGAGTGGCAAAGCATCCAGTGAAATGGCTGGTTTTAATAAGGGAAGATTTATTGTATAACTAATGATTATCAGCTTAAATTAAAGGCAGTTGGACTCGACAGTGACCCTTACAACTTGCCCAAGAACCTGTGGTCCTGTGTACATTGACATGTGGCCAGAAATCAGTTTTCCTGACGTTTATATGTACCTGAAGGCATACAAACGCCTTGACGCTCGGTCCTACTTCAAGGCGGGTTTTGTTGGAGAAATTAAAGTGAAAAGAACACCAATAAACATTCTGGTTGGACGTACAAATATTTAAATTTTATTCTATAATTTTATCTGGTAAACCAGATTAACGTGGCGTGTGACGTGACACCACCACGGTGGCAAACTACCACCATGGTTGTCATGGCCACCCTCACAGCCCTAACCCTGTGTAGGTTAAGCAGGTACAGAAAATGGATGGATGGGATCTCGGAGTGTGACCACTGCTACAACATTCATCTAAAAGCCACCAGTTGGAGGATGGTATAAGGTTTCACAAAATATGATTGAAAGAATGCAGTAATGACAATGACAGAATGTAAAACAAAACATAGGATTTAAAAGAAGAGCAGTTTGTCGAATTGGGGCAGCAGAGAGAGCATCACTATAAATGTCTCGTCACAGTTGTATCACAACAGGAAAAAATGGGATATGGCATAGAAAGAAATAGACGATGAATTACAGCTTCCGGGTATGTGGCTAGCTAATTAGTACACAAACGCTCTGTTCATTGAGTTTATATACTATTATGACAATGTGAAACTATTGTATGCTTTCCAGTCAAAGTGATACAAACCTGTGCTGCATTGCTGCACCCCCATATGGCAGAATGTGGTCATTTTCTTTAATTATTGGTCTATAGCAGTGGTTCCCAAACTTTTCCAGGGCAAGGCCCCCCAAATGGCATTAAAATTTGACCGAGGCCCCCCTTTTGCAAGATGTCTTTAAAACACATTAAAAATACATACTTATGAATATATCCCCCTTTTTTTATTAATAATTACATCTTACATCTTTACATTACATTAGAAATTTATTGTGTGTGTGTGTGTGTGTCTGAGAGTGAAAAAGAGAAAACGTACATTTATTTATTTTTCACACCAAATTGTTGAGGCCCCCCGGGCGCCCCCTGGTGGCCCCCACTTTGAAAACCACTAGTCTATAGGATCTTAAGCATATAATCTGACATGAAGATCACGCGTTATCATACAATGTTGTAGAATTCTGTCAGGATTTATCTCGTACAGTGAAACAAATAATAATCATAAAAGACCACTGGAATCGCACAGTGTAAAACCGGCATTGAAATAAACTTGAAACCTAACTATAAAGGAAATATGGAGATGAGTGAATTGGGTACATTTTGGTAAAAACTTTGAGTCATGCCAAATCCCCAAGTAGAGGTTGTGTGTCAATTACTCTTGAGTGCTGTGCTCTGCTTTCTTTCCACTTTTGAGCACTATGGAGTTATCACAAAATCATAACACTGGTTGTCACGGTGTAATTTACATTTAGCAGTGCAGTGAGCGTATCAGTGCCCATTCTCATTTGCTCATCATTTTAATGTTGAGCACTCCTGCTGTTGCGACCATTACATCAGGCCTACACGCTTTACAAACTACACAGATTTCCCCTAGTTTTGACTGCTCTATGCAGTCAGACTGAACACTCCATTCAGCAGAAAATGTTGTTACGTATCTGGGCCATTTAGCCACTGGTTGCTCATTAGCATCTGTTGTTGGAGATTTAAGTCTGTGCATGAAATGAGTAGAATTGGGTAAACCGTGAGACATGACAGGTATGAATAGAAATAGAATAGAGATGAAGAGAGAGAGAGAGAAGTCATCTTTGGTCATGGGGCCACAAATTGGCAACCAATAGTAAAACCCAACTATTTTGTATAAATACAAAATACTACAGATTCTATAAAATATGCATGGAAAGCGAAGCTGTGGTCTTGAGTATTTTGGAAATAAAGCATTTTAGATATAGCATAAATGAGATGAGAGTTTAAACCAAAGAAGTTTCCGGTTGGGACACACCAATGGTGGTCAATGATTGGTCATTGGAAACCGATGGTGATCATTTGTTGATCGTTGGGAAGATTGGCTCATGCAAGAGTATCTCAGGCTTCCCTCACTGGTAGTGAGTCAACTGATCCTGCTCTCTCTGAATTCATAGCTTTGATGTGAGCTGGAGAGTCATATTAACTGTAGTACAGTCGCTGACCAGCTCAAAACGTCACAAGATTTGTCGGTAGGTCTTTTGTTAAAGAAATAGTCCCTAAAAGGAGTCTAAAAAGTTGCCAAATCTAGCAACAAAGTCATTAATTTGCCAACGCTGATTTGCTGTTTTATGTGTTTATTTTTGTATTTTTCTTATCCTTGTAGTCTGTAGTGAGACAACATACAAGTAAGGCCTTTACTGCATTATCTACACCTTACAACTAAGTTCTGCTTACAATTAAGTTGTGCTTTTGTTTCTCAGGAAAATCATATTTGAGAAGCAGTGGATCTTTTTGGATGCTGCCATCGGGGAACTGTACGGCTCGACTTTTGAAGTGGACGCTGGAGGAAAACTAGGTCTACGAAAGCCAAAAAACACTGAAGACGACTCCACAGGTGATTGCGAGAGATCACTCTCATTCATGTAAGAAATGTGTCAGAAAGTGACGTGCTGTGTTTTATCGTTAGTCATTCTGTCTTCACAGAGGCCAAAGAAGCAGGCCAAGATAACAGACACATTGTAGATGATGGCAAATCACAGAAACTGACCAGAGATGATATCGAATCGCTGAAAGGGCAGGGGATGAAGGGCCAGGTTTGTGTTCCAGTTGAATCATTTGTTTACATCTGAAATCTGATGATGGCATATTTCAGCAATCTGTATAAAAAAAACACATAAAAGTCAAAGTTTGCATGTGATTTGAAATTTCATTACTTGATTTCTGGATGGCAGAATTGTAGCACAGTGGGTCACATGTGTGGGAGTGTGTGAGCATGGTGCCACACCCAGTGTTCCCAGGATAGACCACACTGACCAGGATCAAGTGGTCACTGAAGATGAATGAATGAATGAATGAATGGACTTCTGGGTCAGTTTGTCCAGTGAAACTGGATTTCCTGTTCGTTGTTTTTGTCATTCAGTAAGTGAACCTTTGTGATGTTAAAAAATGTGGGCGCAAAGCTGAAAATAACAAAGGGAAGTGTAACTGACTGTGCGTTCAAGTCCTCCTGGGAAGTTGGTATGAGTTGGGAAGTCGTAATTACGACGTTGGGTGCATTCAAGTCACTTTGCTCAGAGCAAGATGGCAGCGTACCTTCTCTTAATTAACTACAAGAAAACTTTACTTCTAGATAATGATGAACAAAGAATGCGCATCGGGTGTGTTTTGCTTTTTTTGTTTTTAATCAATTTACGAAGCCACTGTAAACATTAGCGTTTCATATTGTATCGGAATTGTACAATGCTATCATATTTTGTGCAGGCAGTTAGCTTATTTTATTGTAAATAAAAAAAGTCTGACAATAACCAGCTGCATATACCAAGCACATAATAACTAAAATCAGCTTCTGAGTTGAGTAAACATTCAATTTCAACAAATTTACCGTCAACTACAGACGTTGCAGCCATTGATTCTACCTTGTTTTCTTACTGACACGCCCCCAACTCGGAGCTCAGAGAAAATCTTTTAACTAGCTTCCCATTCGTAATTACGACTTTGTGGTGGCATTCATGTGCATTCAATTCATAAATACAATCTTTCCAATATGACTTGAACGCACAATGAGCGTAGAGCATCGAGGAGCCGGTCTTCTTTCTTTGTATAAAAACCTATCTGTTCTTGCCTTTTTTCGTCGGTGCCAAATATACTCAGCAAAAAAAGAAACGTCCCCTCACGTTCAACTGCTTTTATTTCCAACAAATTTCTTAACATGTGTGAACATTTGTATTAACATAAAAACATTCAACAACTGAGACGTAAACTGAAGAAGTTTCACAGACATTTGACGGACAGAAATGTAATAATGAGTCCCTGAACGAGCGGGGGGGCGGGAGTCAATATTAAAAGTACCAGTCAGTATCTGGTGGCCTCCAGCTGCTTTAAGTACTACAGTGCATCTCATCCTCATGGACTGCACCAGATATGTCAGTTCTTGTTGTGAGATGTTACTCCACTCTTCCACCAAGGCGTTTAAAAGTTCTCGATCACGTCTGGAGGGACACATGATTACGTGTGTTTCTCCTAAGTTATTGTAACTGTGACCTTAATCACCTACCGCCTGTAAACTGTTCGTGTCTTAAGGACTGTTCCACGGGTGCGTGTGCAATGATTGTTTATGGTTCATTGAACAAGCATGAAAAACATCGTTTAAACCCTTTCCAATAAAGATCTGTAAAGCTTATTTGGATGTTTACAAAATTATGTTTAAAATACAGTCTCCTGAAAAACAGACGTTTCTTTTTCTGCTGTGTTTATATGTTAGGAGACATGACCGGACATTGCTCCTGTGTTAAAAGTAATCCATGGTATAATTTGCATAATTTGCATTAGTGTATATACTAGTCAACTTTCACCTGCTTAGTGTGTACATGCCTGCATTGGTATAATAACAATCAGTATGTGAGTGAATGTGATTACAGTCTAAATTTAAGAAAGATTACAGTCAGATTTAAGAAATCAGATTTTCCCTGCACTATATTTAATAGCGGTCTTACATTTGTGCAGTCGTTGCTTATTTGTAAATGCTGACTATGTATAATTGAATTAGATGATGAATTTTTATTTGTTTTATTATGTATTATATATTTTTTGCCTGTCAGGAAATAATTCAGCAGCTCATAAACAACAGTACAACATTCAGGGATAAAACTGAATTTGCTCAGGAGAAATACATCAAGAAGAAAAAGAAGAAGTACGTTTGTCTATCTATCTATTTATTTATTTATTTATTTATTTAAATAAATGCGTGCTTTCTGGTGGATAAATAGTACAATTTCCTGGTTGGTGTTTTTATGAACTACTTAACATGTCTACAGGTATGAGAGCAAGATCACAGTACTGAAGCCTACCTCCCGTATACTGGCAATGATGTACCATGGCAGAGAACCTGGAAAAGTATGGTATGTCATCAGACTTAAACATTTATTATGAAAGTAAACCTTAGGTTTGTTCCTGTTCTCTAGGATGTCTTGTAACTTTCTTTTAACAGTAATTTTATTTCTTCTGCAGTCACCTGAGATATGACACTTTGGCTCAAATGCTGACTCTGGGGAACATTCATGCAGGAAGTAAGATCATCGTGTTTGAGACGTGCGCTGGACTCGTCCTCGGTTCTGTCATGGAGAGAATGGGAGGTAAGAGCAGACTTCCTGTCATTTATTTCTATAGTGTTTGGCAAGTGATGTTAAAGTAATTCATAACAGCACATTAATATTTCGTTATGAATTAAAAAAAACCCTCACATACAGTACACTTACTGGAACAAATATGATTAGAGCACTTCTCAGGTCGACATTTCTGTATTATAAATTCTTTATTTTTATTTATTCTATAAATTTTTGAGATTCACCTATATAAACTGTTTGTTTAAGGAAAGCAGCAGGTTGTATATCAAATAAGCAAATTATGTCTGTTACACCTGAACTGTTAAAATATAAAATACCCTCATGAGACTTGAATATCTACCTCAAGACCCTGTTACCAAATTAACCCAAAAAGGAAACCAATATTACATCTAAACGCCTCAGTATGTGTATCCCAGCAATTGGGTTTAAATAACAACCCAACATTTTCTACTGTGTAGTCACTTGAGTATGCTTAGATGCAGCAGAATCAGATGAGGTTGAATTTTCACATTTTTCAGGTTTTTAATTTGGCTGATTTCAGTTTCTTCCTTATAACAGAATTTATACCACCCTTTCTCTCATTTGTGTTCTCTCTGTAGGTCATGGCTCAGTGATCCAGATGTATCCAGGTGGTGGACCCGTCAGAGCAGGCATGGAGAGCTTTGGCTTCCCTTCACACTTCCACGATACGTTAAACGAATTTCCCTTGTGTAAGGTGAACGCGCTGCTGTCAGGAACACTGAACGTTGACGAGAAAGACAGGGATTCTGGAAAGTCAGAAGAACAGCCTGCTGCACCTTCCTCAGGCGGCTCTGAGTCACAGAGCATGGAGGTGAGCACAGACCCAGCCGAGGCCAAGAAGATGGAGGAGAGAGAGAGGCTGCGTGAGCAAAGGGTGAGTCTGAGCAGTCTCTACTGCTCACTGTGTATGAGGAATTTACAGGTTGTATGTACACTGCTGTAGCAATTCTAATCACAGAGATGATACAGTGAGTGCTAACCTAAGACTCTATTTCACAAATAATCAATTTAAACTATACTTATTTTGTGTTCCTTTTCATTCATCCTTCTTATCCAGTAGCAGCATTTTCTGGCCTTTATTCAAATTCAAATGCTAATTAGAAAAAGCTCAATTAAAACGCTAATTCAAACAATTGCGTGATGTGCATGCATACTTTGAGACGATTCAAATTCATTTGCATTTTTGTGCACAGCAGTGTACAATGGGTACAAAATGAAAATGCAAAGTCCGTTTGACCCTTCATTTTCAGTGTCTAAACAGGTCTGATTCTTCCATATTGAAAAAGCAGTAGCAATCGTTCCATGCGTGATTGCACTTTCTCATCCTTACGCTGCAGCTCGGCCAAAAACTAAAATGACAATCACATCCCAGCCTTTTCACCATCACTGATGTAGCCCTGTCAATCAGTTACTCTGGTTGTTTCCAGAAAGTCTAGAAAAATGCTCCCAAATAGTTTTTAGGCAATGGGAAATCTTGTGCTTGTAATATTTTCTTTAAACAGAGTATCACAATGGCTACACAACCCAAGCATCACCGGCAACATTCCCTACATAACATCCACACGATTGGCTGATTAGAGAACTGCATGAATGAGTAGGCGTTCAGGTGTTCCTAATAATGTGCTCAGAGAGTGTATACGAAAATGTATTGTAACTTTGTCCATTAATGCTGGTGTACATATAATTAAAATAGAAATTCTGGTTATATAACTCTATGTGGATGCACTGCTTAACAAGATGCAGTGGTGGTAACTACTGGTTATAGCACATCATGATTTAATGGCTGTAGTTATACTTATGAATTATTAACTAGTGTTGGAAGATTGTAATTGTAACATCACCACATTAGAACAGAAATCACTGGGTTTATTATGATCATTTTGCTGATATGTGTTTTATAACCGTTGTTCTTATCCAGGATTAAGTGCAGACGACGTGGTTACAGACGGCATGTGGCACTGATGTGTAATGCTGCATGCTGACCTGAGTTGCATTTTCTTTATCAGGCACAAGAGAAGAAGGTAAGGATGGAGGAGAAGAGGAAGAGGCTGGCTGCCGCCGCTGCGCTGCTGGAGGGGCGAAACGCAGACGGGTGAGTCCTCCGTGTTGTAGCCATGTGGAGCCAGGCAATGCTGTAGGGAGATGACTGTCCTGTCATGTATGTACAAGCACATGTCTAAATAACCTGATATTCACACTAGGAATAAATGGCAGAGCTTGTACTTGTGTCTGAGGTTACGCTATAGTAATGCGTGATCTGTCACGTTGACGGACAGGCCTGCAAAGATTCCGTATTAGTCTATATTTATCCATCATTTCTTCCCATTTGCCAGGGAACCAGTTGTGTAGAATTAGGCTATGGACCTTTTTCACACTTTGGTGTCCATGAATGCTGAGGCGCATGTAGTAGTGTTTCTCTTTAAAACTGGTGAGAAAGTGAACAATGGCAGCAGGTACCTCTCTCAAACACTGCAGCATGCATAAATGCCAACAGATAATTAACGCCAACATCCGAATTTGCGCTTTCACTTCTTTCCCACCAATGTGCTGGTTTGAAAGAAATCGCTTTGTGCTATTCGCTGGAGATATTTTTCCCTAAATGTCTAAAACATGGGGTTATGCCCTCTCGAATTTGATGGGCAGTTCTGGTGTCTTGTGAAATGTTTTTTTAACGAACTCAGAAAAGCGGGTGGATTAGACGGGTGGATTAGGGACGCCGGTCGTGATGGACGGGTGGATTAGGGACTCCGGTCGTGATGGACGGGTGGATTAGGGACTCCGGTCGTGATGGACGGGTGGATTAGGGACGCCGGTCGTGATGGACGGGTGGATTAGGGACGCCGGTCGTGATGGACGGGTGGATTAGGGACTCTGGTCGTGATGGACCGGTGGATTAGGGACTCTGGTCGTGATGGACCGGTGGATTAGGGACTCTGGTCGTGATGGACCGGTGGATTAGGGACTCTACACGTCTGCACATGCACTTTATGTAAAAATGTGTAGATCTTATTTAGTTCCGTGTCGTCTCATGTGGTTAGTGTGTTGTTTTATGTAGCACCATGGTCCTGGAGGAACGTTGTTTCATTTCGCCATGTACTATACCAGCTGTACGTGGTAGAAATGACAATAAAGCCACTTCATGAGCCAGTGGTGATATACCGCTGGCTCTGATCTTGAGGCACCTCTCAAAGCATCTCTCATTGAGCCTAATCTCATATTGTATTGATTTCATGTCAGTAAAGCTGTTTTATTGAACTCTATATTTCGCTGCCAAGTTCTTTATGTAGTACATAAGATGAGTTGTGCTGTATTGCTGAATGTGCGTGGTCTAAATGCTGAATGAATTTTTCACTTCAGGTTAGTGATCGCCAGCCGCTTCCACCCTTGTCCTGTGCTGCTGGGTTTACTCAGATTTGTGGCACCATCCAGACCATTTGTAGTGTATTGCCAGTACAGAGAGGTACTAGTGGTGCTTTTTATCTGCCAAGAAACAAAATGCCTTTTGAGTTACAAACCATGAACGTGCTGTAATATTTAACTCTCTCTGCCTTTTTTTTTTTTTTTTTTTAACAGCCGTTAATTGAATGTTACACAAAGCTCAGGGAGCAGGGTGGAGCCATTAATCTCAAATTGACAGATTCCTGGCTCAGGCATTACCAGGTGATTAATTTTTTATTTTATTTTATCATGGATAACCAAAATTTGTTATTGTGGAGTATACATGATTTTAAATGTGATGAGTGTGATGGCTATATATTAAAGTATGGAAGTAATTAAACATAATTACTATATCAGAAAGCAATATATTATGCATCCAAATCTTAAAATAAGGGCAAATAATTATGTAATAATTGTTTCCAAAAATGTGTAGATGTGGTGTAATTTTTTCGTTCTTCCCCAAGAAATTTCAAGGAAATTGAAATGTTTATCGCATGGGTGTGGCTAAGGGTCAGAAAAATGTGTCTATCTAAATTTGAGTTGTAGTCAATAGTCATTTAAGGTGCACGTCTGCCTCTGAAAAATCAGGAACAAGAAATGAATTTCAAAAAGAATTCCACTTTTCATAAAAAGAGTGTGAAACAATGTATGAAGCATCTATTATTTAACTTTGATAACTACAATCTTAATAATAATAATAATAATAATAATAGTAATGGTAATAATAATAAAAAATTTTAGTTAATATATTTTTTAATATTCTATATTCTGGGCCGTTTTAGACACACCTACCTAATTTCCACTCTGTAGGTTTTCAGTTAAATACTTTAGCTTTTCTCTTTCAATGCACAGTTTGTGTTATTTGACTTCCTGTTGTTTATCAGTGTTAGTTTATGACCACAGGACCACTGTTGGCTGAATCATTTTGCAAATCAACCCAGCAGTGCCAGTGTGGTGTTTAAAAATCTCAGAATAATCAGATTGTGTGTGTGTGTCTGTGTGTGTGTGTGTGTGTGTGTGTGTGTGTGTGTGTGTGTGTGTGTGTGTGTGTGTGTAGTCAGATCAGTGAATATGAATGCTGAACATGAGGACTGTATTACATAATTCCTGCCCCGTAATAAAAAAGAACCAATTAGCTTGTTGTTTTAAGTAGAAGAAATTCAAAGATTGGCTGGATTCTTGGCCAGGCACTGACACACACACACATATAGTACACTTTGCTCTTTTAGTTAGGAGGAAATGTGCATACATGCTCAATGCAGGCAACTCAAGTTCTTCCACACCATCCTTGGCAAAGTAAGCCTTCATGGAGCTCGGTTTGTGCACAGGGGCATTGTCATGCTGGAGCACGTTTGGGCCTCTTAGTTCCAGTAAAGGGAAATCTTAAAGCTACAGCATACAGCGTAGAGGTCGAACGATTGATCGGTTTTGGTAATTAATCGGCACCAATAACTGATTGCTAGAACTACTGATTATCGGCAAAAATCCACACTGATAGTTTTTCCCGTTTGCGTCATTGCGAGAGCGACTGAGAAGGGTCCGCTTCAAGGGTATGTAAACTTTTGAATGGGGTAATTTTTTATAAATTTAGCTATTGTTTTGTCTTGTGGACTACATGTAAACATCTGTTATGTGGAATAGCTTATTCAGGACAGAACTAAATAAAAGAACATGGGATTTCTATGACCACTCTTATTTTGTTAATAGTATTAAGATTTTGCAGATTCTGCAGGACGTATGTAAACTTCCGACCGCAGCTGATTTTATATTTGAATATGCATGTGAATATAATGACACCTTCTCTAAAGTCTAGAACTTTTGCTCCAGGTGTTGCCCAATAGAACTCATCCAGTGTTGTTGATGAGTGGAGGTGGAGGATACCTGCTGTCTGGAATCACAGTCTCTGCAGATGCTGCCACATCAGGAGCTCCACGGAAAACCGGCGAGCCAGCTGCCAAGAGGATCAAGCTAGATGATTAGCAGCTTGAGTAACAGTTCTGCGTAGCCTTTTTATTTGGTCTAAATTATTTTAATGAGAATAAACCAAATTGCTCCCTCTCCATGGAGAAATCCTATTATACATGCCTGTTTAAGTTGCTAGTCTTTATTAGTTCATTTGCTTTTTTTTATCCTTGTTTTCCTGAGGGTCAGTCTTTCATCAAGGAGCTACTTAACATCTTTTATTTAAGATCCATGAGTGTAAATAACTGCACTTTCAACAGCTATTGTAGTAGTGCGGTAATAATCAATAAAATGTGACATTAATGGAAATATAGCATTGTGCTTTCCCTCAATATTAAGCCATAATTTCTCAGATTAAAAGTGCTTGACAGGTTTTGGTCCCACTGCAACATGCTTTTATTAGATGCATTCAACCATAGCAAACAAGAATATATAGGAGGGTAATACAGACTTAGGAACAAGTATTAAACAGGTGGCATGCACTTAGTTTTTAACACAATTACAAGATAAACAATAATCAGTATTCATTTTTTTATATGTTTTCTTTAGATAATTCTTTCTTACAGATAAAGATTAATCGAATACATATTTAGGCTGTATATTGTTAAAGCAGGCATCTATTATAAGTGTCGAATGTGTTCACATTTAAAAAGTGCTCTAAACAAACACAGTTAAGAGTGCATTAATTATCCAAAAGCAGCCCAAAGCAACATCATACAAAGCTTCTGGAAAGTCATATTAAGGGGGTGTCAGATGTTTCTCGTATGGTTGGTTCACTTCTCGTTTCAACCAAGGCTAGTTTATTTGTGCTCGTTGCTCCACGGAGGCAAGTTTCTCAAGTTCTTTCAGCTGAGAAGAGAGAACACACATTTTTACTAGTCAATTATTTACTTGAAACCAATTGCAGCTTATATCTCAGTTTGATTACTCCCTTTGCCATGTTCTGTGCCCTTGCTGATCAGTAAAATATCCACTGCAAAGCTCCCATGTGGTGGAAACATGTCTGTCAGGATGAAAAATGATACTCTAAGCCTGCTCTAGATTCTTGCCTCCTGTCCTTCCTGTTGAATCAAAGGACAAGTGGTCACACTGTGCGATCCAACATTTGTCATTGAAGCTGGGAGGTAATTGTTGGGTTTTGGTGTGGTTGACACCACAAGGATTAAGAGAAAGGCTTTGCACTATGCTCCCAAACAATTCCTTCTATTGGTCAGGATCTGCTAGCACAATTTTAAATCTCACTTTAAGCCATGGCATAGTCTTTAACGCTATGCAGCACCCTTCTGCAACAAGAACCCTGATATGGTATTCTTTTCTAGGTCAAAGCTGGCAGATTTGGGTGGTTTTTTTTTTTATTTTTTTTACATATACATATATATGTATATGTAATACAGCATTGCAATGGAAGCACTGATCCTTTAAAGGCTCACAATTTGTCACTGTGGAAAGAAACTGCTAATGAAGCAATTATGCTTCTCATATTCTTTCAGTGAAATCATTCTGTATTGGATTAGTAAATTTACCTCTTCTGGAGTAAGAGTCCTTTGGTGGAGGTAAGCCTTTTCCCCTTCATTTGATTCTTTTTCAGACAGTAGACCCATCTTGTATCGCAGGGCATTGGCAAGCTCTTCCAGTTTCTGTGATGGACCTGCGAGACCTTCGTTTCCCTCAGCACTCTTCTTATACCAGGCTGGATGATAGTATCCTCGGTAAATCCAGGGATTGCGCTTGTCATAAACCTCACCCTCTTTAAGCAGACGTTCTTCCGGATCATTTATTTTCTTGGTCAGGTATCTCAGCTCTGTCTCTTTCTCCTGCTTCTTTTCTTCTGCATCACTGTGGTGCCGTTTCTGCTCCTCTTGGCTGTCATAATGGTGCTTGTTTTCGTTTAGCTCTTGGGCAATTAGCGCTTCCTCTTCTTCCTCGGGTGAACGGCGCTTTGAAGTCTCCAGTGGGTGGTGGAGGTTTGCATCATTTTCATTCTCAAATTTACCCTGCTTGTGAACGAGCTTCATGCGGTGGTTCTTATAACTTGGCATCCAGACTCTCTTTTCTCTCTCTTCACTCTCCTCTGAGCCGTCCTCTGACCCTCTGGTCCATGAGACCCTCTTCTCTTTCTCTTCGCTCTCCATTTCTTCATCAGAGGAATCACCGTCACGTTTGTGTTGGTTCTTGTGGTGGTATCGTTGAATGGGATTCCAGTAGTGTTTAGCACTCTCCTCTTCTTCAAACCTCTTCTCTTGAGAGTTTAGTTCTGCAAAATCTTCATTTGATGAGTCATCATAACGTTTGTAATGGTATTGGCGAGGTTTCCAAATTTGCTTCTCTGTCCCCCCATCTTCATCATGGTACCTTTTATAAACATAGCTTGGGAAGTCTTCCTGACTTCGATCATAGTCGGGATCATCCCGCTTTTCCTTGCTGGTAAAGAAAAGGTGCCTTTTCTGCTCGTAAGTCGGAAATTCCTCTTGGCTTCGCTCTTCATCTTGATCCTCACGCTTCTCCTTTGCAGAAATGTGGTGTCTTTTTTGAGGGAATTCCTCTTGGCTCCTCTCATTGTCTGGGTCTTCGCGTTTTTCTTTGCTTGTTAAAAGATGGTGTCTCTTATAATAATTTGGAAACGCTTCCTGGCTCCGTTCTTCATCCATATCTTCGCGCTTTTCCTCATTTGTCTTGAGAAGCTCATTAATGATTGCTCGTGCCCTGGCATTAGACTCCCTTTCTTGTCTTTTCTCATCATGCTCTAGAGGAAGCATTTCTTCTTCATTCTTTTTCATAAGCAGAGTGAGGCTGGAACCTGTGTTAAGATGTAGAGATATGAATATGAATAGTATTTGCAGCATATGGTGATGTACTGGGACTAACCTGTACATCCAAACTCTAATTAAATCACACATAACACCAGGTTAATATTTTCAGACGAGAATGCATCAGGTTGTCACGACATTGTAAAGTATGTTACTTGCCTTGCTTTTGAAGAATGTCTTTACATTCCGGTTGCAGAGAAATGCTGTCTGGTTGGGATACGACCTTATTAAGGATCTCAACCAAACACTGGATGAGCTTAAATGAAAGGAAGACAGTTTTAATTTTACAACAGAGATTTTAAGACCTTACTGTTAACAAAGACCAAATGTGGCGTACCAGGTCTTCCTTCCAGCCATCTTGTCCCACTGGTGAAGACTTGCTTTCTGTGGGTTTAAAGCACAATATTTCAGTAAATTATTATTATTATTATTTTTCGATATTACACGAGATAGGGTGAATTCTTTTGATAAGAAAGTAGCACAGAGTAGTAAATGTTTGTCCAGTGATGATCATGTATTTCAAGATCATAAAGTAGCAGATGCACTGCTGAAGGGGTGAACCTCTCAGAAAATACAGTAATGGGTTTTGATGAGTCCTGGATTTAAGAACCAACAGCCAGTGGTGTTACAAGAAATTTTCCACTCTTCACCCTTAATTCCGTCTTATGTAATATAAACGAGTTATAAAAGAGTTTTCTACACCTCTGTTTGCGTAACTCCCGCCGTGACGCTGACCATGGTGCTGAAATGTGTGCATGCGCTACTACACTTACTGCAGTGATACTATTTCTGAAGAATCGGAATGACTTACCTGCGAAGAGGGACAAAGTCACGACAAAGAGAAACACAAGCTTCATCATAAAAATGTTCTGCAGTGTTAATGGAAGCTCGGGTCGGAAATAACAAGAGCCGAAAAAGCCGAGCTCTTGCCTGCACCACAGCGCGCTCGAGACTCGTTGCGTTCGAACAACGCAGGAGCGATCAGTAGTCCCGCGCGAGTGGGCGGAGTCTCCAAGACCTGCGTCACGGCCTGGTGAAAAGCACTCGCGGGAGCCCGTTTTATACCTGAAAGTAGCGGTCAAAAAAACGCAGACATGTGATATTCATGAGCGCATTCAGTCCTTGAAATAAAGCCAAGTCTTGGAGAAAATAATGGTCACTGATGATACGCTGAGGCTGAAAGCAGAGGCCACGTGGGAGGCGCATGGTGGCAGTTGCTACTCATAAAATAAGCTTTGCTCCAAATGCCATCCCAACTTTTACCTCATATTACAAACACTACATAGCCATAGGTTTGTGGACACCAGACCATCACAACCATAAGTGATTCTTCCTCAAACTGTTGCCATACATTTGAAAGCTCACAAGTGTGTGTGTATAGCACGTCTTTGTATTCTGTAGCTTTAAGATTTCCTTTCACTGGAGCTAAAAGGCCCAAACCTGTTCTAGCATGACAGTGTGTCTGAGAACACAGCAATGTCCAGGAAGACCTGATTTGCCAAGCTTGGAGTGGAAGAACTCGAGTGGACTGTGCAGAGCCCTGACTTCAACCTCACTGAACACCTTTGGGATGAACTGGATGTGGAATATTTTTCTTATCTTTTCCTTATTTTCCATGATTATGTGTGAACATACGTGGTTTAATCATGATGGATTCACCCAATGTCCATAAATGTATACATACCTGTCCTGTGTCCATAAATGTACACGTGTAAATGCATACATCTGTTTATAACAGGGATTATCCTTGCTCTTTTATTGCTCTTAAATTATGCCTGTTCCATATCTTGGCCTAACTGAGAACATCCGATGTTTAGATTATAGAAAGCCCAGGTTGTCTTTGTGTGCACAATAAACCATGTCTTTGACTATACCCTGGCACTTGGTCCCCTGATTATTCAGACATCTTACTTCTGGAGATAATGCAGTATTTTCAGTATCTTACATCATCCAGGAAAGATTTACAACATGGATCACTGACTGCACCCCAGGCTTCCTCACCCAACATCAGTGCCTGACCTCACTAATGTTCTTGTAACTGAATGAGCACAAATCCCTACAGCCATGCTCCAAAATCTAGTGGAAAGCCCTCTCAGAAGAGTGGAGGTTATGTTGTGGATAAAAATGACATGAAATAAACACGAGGGAGACCTAGTATGAGTAATATGTAATTTTATTGAAAATTCACAGGACTGGTTGGATTCACACTTTAAGATCTTTAAGAGTAACACACTATGGTTTATTAGTCACAGAGAAATATAAGAGCTGAGGAGTGCAGGCTGAGAAACACACACACTCTCGTACAGTCAAGGGCGGGCGTGCAGACATAACACACCCAAAGGCCCCAACGCGCGCACACAACATTATGAGATAACAACATGAGACTAAGGTCTCTCTAAATTGTTTTCTCTCTCTCCCACTTTCAACCCTAAGGGTAGTCAGAAAGTCCTCTTTCAAAACATGGTAAATTTGATAAGCCTTTTTTTAAACATCATGGTAATGTAGATGAGCTCTTTTTAACCCTATTGGTATTGATATCATAGTCTTTCTAAAATATATTGGTTATTTACTGTGTAAATACAGTATAAATACTGGAGCTTGAGCTCCAGGTGTCAGATCAACTTCTGAGAGTTCTCATTGGTGTGGATCTCGTGAGGTGGAAATAAAATCTGGACCCTTGCTACTTCTCACTCACGGCTGGTGTCTTTTTTTCTATCTCCAACTGGGTTTACAGATGTGAGTATTTGCTTCTATGTTGAATTTTAAGTGTCTTTGGGTAATAGGCTAAATTTGGGCAGTTATTATAACAACAAAAAATGGGACTACATCTGGAATGAGATGTTCAGCAAGAAAATATGGGTGTGATGGTCAGATGTCTGTATATTTTTGGCCATACAATGTATCTGGAAGGTTGCTTATTACTTGTTGAATAAAATAATCCCTGAAGAGTTGATCATATCCTCATGAAGCCAATACAGTGGCGTCATTATGTGATCATTCATTTTGCACCAAGAAGCAAGTTGAATTTCTGTATATGAAACTCACCCTATACATAATAAAGCAGTGCCACCATTTGCTGTACACTGGTCACCTCTTGCATTCCCAGATCCTAATCCAGGGCATGTTACAGGCTTTAAGGATCTCTGAAGACATTTTATAAATAATTTAAATAATTAAATTGATATTGTGCGTATCAGTTAATGTATTAAAAACAGCACACCTGTTCTACACCTCCAGAAAGCAATTACTATAACTGCTAATAGGCTGTGAAAGTGTGTCTTATTTCTCTCCTCTGCATTAGTTCCCTTATACACACTGTAGAATTTTCTGGTAGGCCGTAGTAGTAATAATAATAATAATAATAATTAATATTTAATATTATTATTTAGCACACGGTGGCTTAGTGGTTAGCACGTTCGCCTCACACCTCCAGGGTCAGAGGTTCGATTCCCACCATGGCCCTGTGTGTGCGGAGTTTGCATGTTCTCCCCGTGCTGCGGGGGTTTCCTCCGGGTACTCCCGTTTCCTCCCCCAGTCCAAAGACATGCATGGTAGGCTGATTGGCATGTCCAAAGTGTCCGTAGTGTATGAATGAGTGTGTGAATGTGTATGTGATTGTGCCCTGCGATGGATTGGCACCCTGTCCAGGGTGTACCCCGCCTTGTGCCCGATGCTCCCCTGGGATAGGCTCCAGGTTCCCCGTGACCCTGAAAAAGGATTAAGCAGTATAGAAGATGGATGGATGGAATATTATTATTTATTCAAGACGCCTTTCAAATCACTCAAGGGCACCTTATGTGAGAACATTTCCCCTGCGGTTGGCTTGACAAGGAATACCAGAAATGTAACTGCATTCTGTATAGCCCTACAAACTTCAGTTTCTACGTGCAGATGGCGTGTGTATTTGATGTATGTGTATATATATATATATATATATATATATATATATATTAGAGTAGCTATGTGTAGTCATGTGAAACTTATTTAATGCAATGCGCTATTTCCCAAAACAGCAGTATAAGATCCAGATCATCCAGCCCACATGTAGCTATGAATAATGAATCTCATAGCACGCAAGCAATTTCCTAATTTGAGGAAAGCTTTAGTCATTCAAATACCTTAATGTTCACATGGGAATCATTCGGAGGCATTCACATCATATTGCACGCATCATTTGCATCGAGAAATTGAAATGTGTTGGGCTATAGGCCTACAGAATGCAGTGTGGTTTAGCCCAGTGCACACTGTCACTGGTATTCCTTGTCTTGATCTGTAAATATCTGTGCTACATAACCTACTGTGCAGCTAATACTCATTTCAGTTGTATCTGCTTCTGATTAAGATTATGGTGTGTAATTAATTGCAGTTGCATAATTGCTTGAAGATACAAAAATGAGCAGACGCTCGTAAACAACGCTAATCAGAAATGAAACTCATGAATATATCAGCCAGCAAGTCACTGCTTCAAATGGCTGTAAGTATTTCATTCCTCCACGATTATGAGAGATGAACTGATCCTTGCTCTCTCTTGATTTTTCATATTTATTCTGTTCTCTCATAGTGATGCATGGTTTGTATACTCAGTGCTCACCTCTCTGCAGTCTTATCTCTCTGCTTTTAACAGCTGGAATGCGAAGACCTACACAGTTATCGTGTCTTTAATGCTGTCAATATTTAATACAATCATAAATATAGAAGGTTTATTAGACCGTACCAGTGTGAGAGCGAGAAACCAGCTGTATTTACAAACCAGTTACATGAAATCAGGACACTGCAGCACATAGATGCAATAAAAGCAAAGTGCATGGAAGGAAGAAAGTGGCATAAGATCTTTGGCCTTGGTTATAACACAAAACAATATCGATAATAAATTTGCTCTTCTTGTTGTGAAGTGAAACTGTATTTGCTGTAATATTGTTTTAGTGAAGTAAGTTACACACAACTACAGTATTAGACACTATTGCTAATTCAATTCTATTTGCACTTTAATAGACATTCAAAGCAGAAATGTAAAAAGAAAGGAGAGTTTTTATACTTTCTCATTTATTCTAAGATGACAATACTTTGTTTATCTAATGAAAATCCTATTTAAAGAGTGTGTGTACAAGCTACAGTAGTTGTTGTTGCCATGGTAGCTTTGAAGTCGTGATATAAACTTGTCTCATCATCTCACCACTATGATAACTACTAATTTTTTCCTTATTACAAATCAGATAATATTCTGGGGTTTTTTTATCATAGAAATTGCAGTGTGCAGTTTCTATCAGCTCACTGTACTAAAGAAAACTTTCAAAGAATACTTCCTCACTTTTTCCCCCCGACTCTTTTTTGTTCATTCTATACAGGAAGGAACAATTCATTCTTTATAATTTGGTTCTTGACTCATTTTCTTATGGGAACTGTAATTTGAGTGTACATAGCTGAGTTTTGTGCTATGCTTCTTTCATTTTCTCTTTGTATGTTAGGCTCTTTTTATTGAAGAGAGGTGGGCACTGCCAGTTCTAGTGTTCACAGACACTTTTCCAGGTGTGCAATGAAAGCACTCTGCTAGCTTATGCATTCAGGGTTAGGAAAGGCCAGAGCACATGTGCCTAGCTCTTTTTTTACTGTGATGGGCCTGCATTGTACCATACGGTTTCTGCCTTTGTCTCATAACTCCCACAACCAGAGGATGATCAGCATACTTTACATTTGTATCTACAGCATTTGGCAGATGTTCTTCTCCATAGAGCCTTACAGAAATGCTTTCTAAAATATCCTCATACTAGTACCAATTGCATAAGGTCTAAGAATACCATTAAGGTAAAACACTGTTTGAAGGGGATTTGGGAGCTAGTGGTACTTAAAACCACATAATAGCTTACTGATAATCTCCCAAGACAAAACAGGCAAGAGAATCACAATGAGCACTCTCTCTATCTCCCAATTAAGATGATCTTTACTTTGCAATGCTTTTGGGAAGCTCAGCTCAGAGTATACATTAATTAATCCATGCTCCAACTGATTAAAGCCAGTTTAATCCCCCAAAGCTTCCCTGAAGTATAACTACAGGGTTTTGAAACTGCATGATCCCATAAACATCTGTAATAATAGGAAATAGACATGAACAGAAAGTCTGAGATTTCTCTGACTGCAAATGTATGCATTTATGCCCAATAAGTCCACCATAAGATGAATAATCCACGAACCAGGCTTTTTACAAGTGCTGAAATCCCACAAAAGCCTGCAGTAGAGCTTTCATTATTAGATAAAAAAGAGAAATAAAACCTCATGAAAGAAACGTCGATTGAACACTCTATGAGCAGATATTCTCTTTATTCTGCCATGTAAAGTCTCCATTTAATAATACATCTAAGTTGCTGAGACAAACTGCTGTAAGTCTTTGCACAGAGGATGTCACACTACGTCCCCATATATGACAAGAGCAGGAGGAAGTGGTTGACTGTTTTTTTTTTCCATTATGGTGATGCCTTTTACAAGGAAGCTAGCATCTCTTGCTTTCTGTTGCAGAGGGAAAATGCTCGAACATTAAAGAACTGTCAAAGTCATTAAAATAAACTACAGCTAGAGTGACAAGAGTCACAACGCATTTGTGAGTCATAATTTACTGGCTTGGTGCTGTCATATTTGTGAAGACAGTGATGAATAATTAACTTATCTTCTTGCTCAATCCATATAGGTGCTGTGTAGCATACAGTACAAAACCCTCCTTTATACTGTAAGTGCTATATTTCTTAACATAGAAAGTTTAACCAATTTTTAAGTTGTAACATTTAATTGTCTCAGAATGTATATTATATACCACCATTTTGCTGAAAGCCTCACAGAAAATGGGTTACCAGTGATTCCATTCATACTTAGTCAGTTGTTATAAGGTTTGTTATTTGTATTGAGCATTTGCACAATGGATCTTAACAATTCTACAAATATACAACACATGTGTAATCTAACAATAAAAGTATTGTCCATCAGTATAAGCAATTTAAATAACTAAATTTGGAAAAATGAAATAATTTTGTAAACTATTTTTCTGTAAACATTTCACATTGAGGCTCCCTTAACTAAAGCCTAAGCTACCATATTTAAATGTTAACTTAGGTTTATTCCATCCATGACTAAAACATATCCACATAAATTAGCATGACTTACTAAATGCTAATGATTAACTAAAGTCTTGGAACCCACCAATTCCGTCTCACTTATGAATCGTACCAATTTCCCATCACAAACATATTAAAGCATTTCTTAATTCAACAGTAAAGTCTAGGATGTCTAGGTTATAGAATCAGAAAGTTTTGTATGTTTAGATGTAAAGTAGAGAATTCATTAAGTAATAATCAACCATGAAAAATGGCCCGAAGTATCATTTCCAAACACTTACCGTATATTTAAATAGGTATTACAAAATTCTCCAACAGATGATTGTGACAAGGCAGTTTATCACTATAATGTTCATAGGGACATTGCTATAACGGGGAAACATTTTCCATGCTCCAGCTGTTTAATTTCAGGCTCATAGAGATAAACAAGGAAACAAAACAAAATACTTATGGCATCTTTGTGGCCATGCAAAAGAAAGAAATGTGTATTTTATGTTATACGGTTAAGGTTAGATTTCTGAAAACCTAGTGCATGTTTAACTTAATAAAACTATAACAACTTTTGAGTCAAGCTTCTGAATGGCTCGTGCTTTATGTTTGCTTTTCAAATCTGATTACTGTTAAAAGGAAGAAGATGGACATCACATAGGTAGTCTCAAATCTGAGATCTTCTTAAGACTTGTGCCCTTTCCCTTCCTAATCTAATCCAAGGAAGGGTGATGAATTGGATCTTGCGGGTGTCTATTTAACCCCTACTGATAATGAACGTATGTTTGTTCTGTAGAGCAAACGCAGCTTTGGTTGACATGAGCTGGTATTTTGCTGACAAATAATGAATCCTAATGTCAATAATTCATTAAACAATACTGACATCCTTAACTGACCTTTGTCTCATTAGGTTTCAATTTGGTTTTATAATCAGTTAAGTAGATTACTGTCTCGATAGGGTGCATTCTTAACCGGTCATAGGGTGATATAACGAGTTAATGGGTTTTTAATGAATGAATTCACTTCAATCATTAGACTAGTGAACTATTCTGCACCAATTCAAGAAGATACATACAGTGACAAAAATGCTTGATGGAGGGACCTCAACTTTAAATGTTGTAAAATGATCTGCATTAGATGACATAGCTGTTATTATGCTATAGTGTCTTCACATGTGGGTTTGAGAACAGAGCTAATAAGCACCAGTCAGCATGACCAGCTGCAACTTTACAATGACAGTAATAAATCACTTAAGACACATTTTGATCATTTTGAGACATTATTTTAGGTATCATTTACATAAACATATTCAGACATAATAAATATGATTTGTCTTCAACTAATGGAAATTTAATATTTGTCTTTTGGTTGTACTAATTTGTGCACACATCTCTGTTACCAAAGTGCCTTGGTGAATTGCAGTGCAGGTGCAAAATTCATCTATTTGCATAGACACCGCCATTTATTTCGCATTTTTAGGTAGAAACATCCCAAATTAAATAATTTTAATGCAAATCTTCCAAACTCATCCTGGTTTGCCCATGTAAAAGATGCAGTACTCCATAGACACTGTTAGTAAATCAGTTGACACATTTTGGCTGGTTTTAATCAAGCTTGCACTTTTTTACACACGTCAACCTTTAGTAAATATAAAATATACATGTACGCCATGTCCTTATCATTTTAAACTTACTCCCAAGCTTTAAGCCATGTCCCAGACAGCACCATCTGACTTCAGATAGCACTGTTGCCTTCAGCAGTTTCTGTTTAGACCTGGACTGACAGATTGGAACAGACATTTGTTTTTCTCAGCCAGAGATGGTGCCTGGCCTAGAGGGTTATCATGTTCAGTTGTTCATTATGTCTCAACTGACTAGCTTCATTCAGGATTCTGGGTATTTCTGCTGCCAATGAATATCTATCCTGTTTTATAGTGCATCTGTCAGTCATTCTTTTCTATACGTGTGCACAGGTTTATCAACAATATATTGGGGTCTAATCTATAAAAACTATATTGACATGAATGAGTGTTTGGCGTTTGGCATGTTCGAGTCACCCACACTGAGCATTCTATTACAGTTAAAAAATTATTAACAAAATGAATAAAGTTCTACACGAATGCTGATCATTCTTAACAGATGTGGATGCTTAAAATGATAGTTTCTTTAAAGTATTATATTATTCCTCATCAGTAGTATTAAATACACATGCTGTGTGTGTGTGTGTGTGTGTGTGTGTGTGTGTGTGTGTGTGTGTGTGTGTGAGACGCCCAAAAACCTCTTCTCTGTTGTTCTGTTCAAACTCATTGAAATTATAAGGTCTCACACAAAGCCTGATCCTTACAATGCAGCTTTTGATGTGTAAATTACCCATGCATACTCAAATTAAGCCAGTTTCAAATGCAAATTATTAAAGAGAGCTCTCAATAAGGATAGACTACTTTTAATGTCATCTGATCTGCACAAGAACCTTGGTCTTTCTCACATTTGGACTGGCTTGGCTTTGAGTTTATTGCCAGCATATTGTACATAATAATCTTTATTGGAAGGCATAAGAATATTTGCTTGGTCAGTTGTTGATAAGGTTTCAAATGTTAAGTTAATTCAGCTGGATGGCACGGCTCTTGAGCTCGAGCTACATTAAAAGCCTAATTTCCATCAATCTTGAGCTCGAGCTACATTAAAAGCCTAATTTCCATCAATCTTGAGATCGAGCTACATTAAAAGCCTAATTTCCTGAGCCCCTAAGACATCAGGTGGGTCGCGTGTCAGTTTAATCCTTTGAAAGCATGTCATGAGTCTAAACACTTCCATGACCTGGTTTATTAAAAGCATCCTAAAATGTTTTAAATATATTTTTATTATGAAATCATTTTGTGGTTAGTTAAAATAAGTATGGAGACTGGTTTCTGTGCCTTTTTCTATAGTCTATTCATTTATTGATCAGAAATAATAAAGAACTTAGAAAGATAGCCAGAAACACCAAACTGCAGGGACGTCCATACATACAGATGCTTTCCTGGTGCTGATTCAGGAAACATGATAACATAAAGTGTAATATCCCAGACACTTCTAACAAACTAAATGTGCTCTCTTGGATATTGCCATAAAACAAGCACATTCTGAAAGACTTGTAACGGCTTGTCAGAGCTACTAAGTTCTAGATAATTTGTTAATTTATGGAAACACTGCTGAAGATAGAGGCCGCAGAGCAATGTTAATGTGAGCCAAATTCATGCAGGCTCATACATCCTACTTGAACCTGCAGGGGTTCATTGGTTTGCAATGAGAGCAATGAATTTGCTCATTAGTGTTTCTGAAAGAGCAGAGCAACGAACTCCAGTGTGAGGACTGGCGCAATACTGAGAGATCTTATTGCTTCATCAGTCTAGAAATTAGATTACAAGGCACAAACAGCAGGTCAGAGTGATAATAAAACAGTGGTTAACCATTAAGGTTCTGTTTTACCATGTGATAGAGAAAACCAAAGAGAAATCTAATGTACGTTAATAGATAAATGATGAAAAATGTTGACCTAACGGGAACGCTTAAAAAATTCTGTTGTTCAGAATAATGAACAAAAGCTAGTGGGAGCCAAAATGACACAATGAAAGTGAATCACAGCCTGGTACAGGAATTCCAACTTCTCAGGCCACAGGACGAAAGCAGGTATTGAAAACAACTGAGAATATTGTCTCTTTTCCCTCCATGGATAATGTTTACTGTATGCTGCATCAACAAAGCCTCCAGCTATACAGTATGAATGACGCCTACCACAGACCATCTGGCAAAAGTTATTAGAGCATCCAGGCTGCTACTACAGGACCATAACAGCTTTATCCCCCCAGGCAGTTAGCCTCCTCAACACCCTCCTGTCCCTCAAAACACACCTATACTGAACACAAGAGGCACAAAGCCTCAACATCATAACCACAGAACTCAGCAGAACTTTATTGCACTATACTATCTTCTGGACCAGGGTTGTTCATTCAGATGCTCAAAAGACTCTCATATGGTCTTATGATGTGTGCAATTTGGACATTGGGTTTGCCCAGTTCTGCACACTTAGACCAACGAGTTTATCTTGTGATGACTCCTGTTGTAAACACTGCATTGGTACCCATGATGTCCTTCATATTCATTGTTGCTTTTTTCATTGTACAAAAACTGCAGTTACTATTTACTATTGTACAGAAACTATAGTTATTATACATATGTTATTGTACAGAAACTATAGGTTTTTACATTTCAATACTGATATTTCAGTAGTCTGCAATGTGCACATCTAAAAACACTAATGATTTTATTGGGTTATGCGAGGATGAAAAAAATCATTGTTTTATTTCAAGCCAAATTTAACCTGTGGTGCAAAACAGACTCACATATAGTTGTTCTTTTTTGGGTTTGTTTTAGAATTATATTGTAATCACAGCTGCAATATGTATTAATATAATCAAAATGTTTGCATATATTCTAGTGGATGATGTTTTGCATGTGGAATCATGGTTTTTGAAGCACAATATTTCACTGAAATGCATATATTGAGCGTGATAAATATATCTGAATATAAATATAACTGAATAAATATGCATATTGAGTGTATATGCATATTTGAGCGTGATATGCTTTTAATAAAGTATGCATCACAGCAAAAGATAATTATTTGTTTACCCAATTTAAGAGTCATTTTGTAAGCTCTCAAATACTTCATCTGAAAGATTCAGCAAACCTCCAGCAAAATATGGCAAACCGTAACTAAGTCAGGGAACCTGTGGAAGCTACAGTGTTGAATTAATCATAACAATATCATGTCTTATTTATCAAAAGTATTAACAAGTGTACTATAGAGAGGGGTTTTAATTCACTAAGTCTGCTTGCAGCTTCAGAGGAAAAGACTTCAGAGTGGATTGTAGCCTGCAGTATTATGATGGACCTGTAAAAATACTTTTTCCCCCTCATCACTAGTGCTGCCTGCAGAGATTTTAATAGAGTTAGCTGTGGGCATAATCAGCCATTATTTGCTAGTCTGCTACCAGGAGGGACCTATTGGATATAGAGATGAAACTGTGAAGGATCGCATTTGTATCTGATCAATGTATTCAGTATTCACAGTATATACTAAACATTCACTCTATTCATGAAAATTACATTAGACATAGACCCTGTATAGACATCTCATGATTATCTGTAGGTATGGGTCTTATGTTACAGCTAATACTCTCAAGTGTAAAAATGTTGAGTCAGATTGTCAGCACAAATGTCCTAAATATCCAGAAATATGTATAGCATGCCAATGATGGTGTCTTAATAAGATTCATTTAAGTAAAACAATCACTATTTTATATTATCATATAAAAGAAAAATTACGTTAGATTATATTCCAGGGACCTTGTTGCTACCCAATAGGTAATGTGTCATATGTCAGACATACAGTAGGAGGGGATTCAACTGCAGCTGCATTTGTATGCAGTAAATGTCTCCCCAACAAGTGCACCTGATAGATCAAACTTTTACTTTATTACATTATATTTACATTTATTCATTTAGCAGACGCTTATATCCAAAGCGACTTACAAATGAGGAAATACAAGCAAATATATACCATTTATAGTCATACTCATATAGACATATAGTCTCACCTCATTTGAGAATCAGTGCTGAATTAATTTTGTTGGATTGTATACCAGAAACAACAAACTTACATTTATGTAGAGCTGTCATGGTTGTAAGTTTGACCTGAAAATGTTTTGAAATGGCACAAAATTGCTCCACAGGTCCAGGGTCCCTTGTTCAACCCTGAGCTTAGCTTACTGTCTGTGCATGTTTTTCCTATGTCCATGTGGGTTTCCTCTGGGTTCTCTGGAGGTAGAGTGCATATGATAAAATTAACCCTAGGTTTGAATGAGTGTGTGAATGTGTGTGTGCAGGGTGTCATCCTATCAAGGGTGAATTTCTGTTTCCCACACAGTCCTCCCAGGATAGGTTCTGGAGCCACCTTGACCCTTGACAGGATAAAATAAAAATGAATGAATGTTCTCTAGTTTCCTTTCACCTCCCAAGACATGCCAGTAGGTGAACTGCTAAGTCTAAATTGCTCTTAGGTGTGAATATGTGTGTGCATAGTGTTCTGCATTAGACTATCATCCCATTCAACTTGCCAGGTGTTCCCAGGATAGGTTCTGGATCCCTGAAACCCTGACCAAAATAAAAAAATAAAGCTATATATATATATATATATATATATATATATATACATATATATATATATATATATATATATATATATATATATTAGATTTTTTAAAAATCAAATAATTTTAAAATAATAAAAATAAAAAAATGTTTATGATGGCGGGGTTAAGAACTGCACTGCAGCCAGCCACTAGAGGGAGTCAGAGAAACTTTGGTTTGACTTTTGGTAACAATGTATTTACGCCTTCAGTCTGTATGAGCACCAGTCTCCGATAGAGGGCAGGTTAGTACCGCTGTAATGGCTGAACCCCAGGTCTTGAACCTGTGAACTGGACCAGCGTAGTGACGTAGAGCGAGCTACACTAGAGCAGTGGTTCTCAACCTTCTGTGAGCTCTGGACCCCTAGCATATTTCGAACAATCCACACGTAGGTCTACCCCTCTCACTCCACAACAATTATAGGCTATATATTTAACAGTCATTTCTATATATGTTAATTTATTTTATTAATATTTAACATACATAATATTAACATTGGACATTTAAAACGGAATCACAACGTTTTAAGATTTACTTTTTTTTGTTAGTTACAGTTACATTTATACATTTATACTACAGATAACAACTACCATTAGTGTGTAGCATCCACCTGGATGATAGACAGCAGCCATAGTGCACCAGAACTCCCACCACACACCAACTATTAGTGGAGAGGAGAGAGTGATGTAGCCAATTTAGAGATGGAGATTATTAGGGGGCCATGATAGAAAAGGGCCAATGGGGGAATTTCGACAGGACACCGGGGTTGTACTCTTTACAAGAAGTGTCCTGGAATTTTTAATGACCACAGAGAGTCAGGACCTCGTTTTAACGTCTTATCCGAAAGACTGAGTTATTTATTTATTTATTTATTTATTTATTTATTTATTTGACATTTTATTGTTGGTGTGACATTTAATTTGACTCTCTGAATGATCTTTTGTTTATTTTATCCATCAATGCGACACTTGAACTTGTCTCCCACTCATAGGTTTTTGCAAATTATCATTTTATTTGTAAATAAATTTTTAATAAATCCATCAATGAACGATCGTCAGCTCAGCTAACATGATATTTGTGAATGCACGCGAATGACCAAATTTGTTCATTTTAAAACATATCTTAAATTGTTCTTACATTTGGTGGGCGTATGATATATTTGAAAATATTTTGATACATATTTTGATACTTTCCAACGGACCTCCTGCAATTACGGCGCCGGCCACTAGGGGTCCCCCCCGGTTCAGAAATACTGCACCAGAGGCACAGTATTTTGTTCACCAACGTGACGTCCGTTCAAGGATAAGTAGGAGGGGCTAAATTCCCCTCGCTTTTTGAATGAAAGACTACTGTATGGACTACAATCCTAAACTGGAGAGGTTAACGCATTTACAAAATTAAACATTTTATGTCCTTTGAACATATCAAGTGTATAGTTTAACTGTAGCTCACTACTGTTAAATGAGAGTTTTGAGCCGCTCGCTGGCACGCGCACTGGGGCGTGGCTTATTGACAGTGCAGCACGCTGCGACTTGATCATCATTACACTAGTTGAAAACATGGAGAAGTCTCAGTTCAGCTAGCATCCGACTGGTGCTGACTTTGTATAGTCTGCCTGTGAATACCTGTGAATCGTCCTTCTAAGGTAACTTGTCTAACATTCTTTTAAGTATTCCGTATTAGCCATAGGATGTTTGCTGGTGTTAAAGTTAACGTTGAGTGCCGTATTCAGGGCTCGTGCTCGCTTTGCTGATGCTTTCATCACTATAGAACCGGCTGGGACCGGTTTACCGACAGATAGCCGCCTAGTGGGATACCCGGCTAGTACGTGTTGTTCTCCGTTCTCTGACTATACATTCACGGTAACCTACAATTTTACATTTCAGATGGTTTTTTTAAAGGAAATATTACCGTTGGCATTTTTGGTATTATTATTTATGTTTAAATAACTAGAAACATTAGCTTATTTCAGAGCTAGCTAGTTAGCACTGCGGTGTTAATGACTTTCTTGGCATCTAACGCTAACGAACAGGTAGAAACTTGTCTGATTTATAGTATGCTTTTAGCTCGATTTTTTTAGTATTCTATAATATATGTTAAATCACACCGGATCAGTCTGTGACTGGAATAAAATTGGTTTAACGTTCGATATTCGCAGACGTGCGGAAATTAAGGGACCGTCTCTAAAGTTACATACAAACACGATTCTAACTTCAATAGCATTTGTAGGGAATGACTTACAGTCATATAACCAACTGTAAAGTGTTCATCTAGTTGTCAGCTATAACGCACACCTTTTAGATTTTTGATATTTAACAAAATAAACTATTAAATCATATATAAAATTGCCATGTATTTTATTACTGCATGGGCTCATAGACAAAATATACCCTAATTTAAAGCTCAATAGCATTTGAAGGGAATGATGTACAGTCACACAACCAACTGTAAAGTGTTCATCTAGGTGTCAGGTATAATGCACACCTTTATGGGCCCATTCTCTAGTGAAATTTATAACTAATTTACATATGATTTAATAGCTTATTTGAATACATATCAGAAATCTAAAAGGTGTGCGTCATAGCTGACAACTAGATGAACACTTTACAGTTGGACGTGTGACTGTACGTCATTCCCTTCAAATGCTATTGAAGTTAGAATCGTGTATAACAATGTCGTATGTAACTTTAGAGACGGTCCCTTAATTTCCGCATATCTGCGAATATCAAACGTCCAACGTCAAACCAACTTTATTCCAGTAAGACAGTTAAGTCTCGGTGTCACAGCACAGAAATGGCTACGTACATCTGCAGAACCTTGTGAAATACACCTTACACATTCACGCGCACAGTTTCAAATATATTTTATTTATACTGAGCTTGTTGATGTTTTTGCTGTTGTTTTTGTTTGATTTTCAGGTCTTTCTTTCTGTCCTCTTCCTTTAACTGTACCTCAATAGCAACCATGGAGTGTATTCAAGTGACGCTTACTGTTAGAGGAACTACATCGCTTGGTAAGTGCGATATCTGATAAGAAATCATTGGTAAGCCATAAAATCTTTTTGTCTGCATGAAGTCTCTTTGGAATTTCTGTAGCTTCCGTTTTGAAGGGAACAAAACTCATTTCTTTGCTTTCTTGATTACATTGACCTAATCCTGATCTTTTATCAAGAAGTCCTTTAAAAATCGGACAAAACAGCTGCAACAGGGATACTCAGCTGAGGTGATACAGGCCTGAAATAATGTATATTTATTGGATCATATTTCATCTGGGATCCTAATGCTCCTTGTAGAGTCACCCATGATGAACGGATCCGAGGAGAGAAATCAGGAAAAGTGTCATCTTTTTTAAAAACCCCACGAAAGGTACAGAAGGATATGTAAATGTATCCTGGCTGGATGTATTAGGATTACCAGGACCAGGCCCTGCGGGTGACAAGCGTATGAAACACGCACATAACCTAGCGCAAAATAGTGATATGGAGCCAAGTTGTGGGCTCACCATGAGCTAGATGAAGGATGGGGGTCAAATACAGTGCTTGTCAGTTGGCAGGCATATGATGGACAGTCTTAAGTGTCGTTCACACAGCACCGACGGATGCCGACCAACGCCAACAGACACGTTTTTCGGGTTTTGTCAGATCAGTGTGTTAACCCTGTTTGTGTCTGTTGGCGTTGGTCAGTGTTTGTTTTCACGGACTGAACATGTTCATCGGAGTTTGTCGGTCGTGGGATATCTGAGCAGAGTGGTGTGATTTTTCCAACAAACTCTGCTGTAATCTGACCTGGGCACAAACTGTTGCCATGACAATGAGACAAGCGTCCCTGAAAACGCAGTAGAAACGAAAGCCCGTGCGCTAGGTGCTAGGCGTGCTAATCATTGTTGTGTATAAAATGGCAGATTTCTGGACGAATCAGAAAGAAGAGGGTAAAAAAAGGTATAACGCGAAATCGCTTTTATAACTTGCATTACCATAACTTACTTTTGTGTAAAGATATTGTTCATAACGTATGGTCTAATAATGGTCTTAGCTTACCACATAGCTTACCTTAAGATGTCTTTCTCAGAGTTGTTGAAACTGTTTGGGGGCAAACCGAGAAAATGTTGAAAGCCCTGCACGTCCTCTGTCTGCAGTTCTCCGCATTAATTTAAGTAAACGTCCTGTCTCTTACGTCACAACAACCAAGATTTCACCCACAACCTCTTTCATTTCACTCTTCATCTTTTCAGGTGAAGAACGACACGTAAAGACACCAGTATGAGTAAGAATTTACTATTACTTTAAAAAAGTAATAATTTTAAAAAGTTTGTTGGTGTCTGTTGGGGCAGTGTGAACATGAATCCAACGGGCAACTTTTGAAAGCTGGTGACTGTCGGCGTTGGTCGGCGTCGGTCGGCGTCGGTCGGCGTCAGTCGGTGCAGTGTGATCTAGGATTCAGATGGACCCCTGGCAATAGGATCTGGCTGGCAGCAGAACGTTCTCAGTTACTGACAGGACGTGCATGTCAGACCATAATCGATACTCATAGCTCTATCACCAGTCCGTGGTATCGAAACTGGAAAAAAATCTGATTGGTGTAACTTTATCAGTAGATGTTCATGGCTTGATCTGGTAGTCCACGACCTTGGAACATTTTTTACGTCTGTTTTAACTTAACGCCTGTTGTATTCATCAGACGACCTTGTAAGAGCAGTGAGCCTGAACGGTGGAATGAATAATAGTAGACAGGTGCCTCAGGTTGGAAGCTGTGTGTTTGTATTCACAGGAGAGTACAGTACGGTGCAGGAAGACACCGTAACCTAAACGGCTTTTAATAAGAGAAAAATCTATTAAAGAGGAGAACAATCTCAAACTTAAAGGATAAAGGTCAGATGTCGCTGAATGTCAGATGACGAGCAAGAGTTTCTTTTCTCAATCTTTTCTCACATCCTCCAGTGTTGTGCAATGTCATATTATTGAGAAATCCAGCATAGAATTACACAGCAAATGTTGGACCCAAAGTTCCAGGATGCAATGCAGCTATACAGTTGTGCTGAGTTACAGCAGAGACTCTGCTAGTCTAGTTAGCCATCTATGAGATGACAAACATGATGGTACTGATGAGCATATTAGTATGAAAGTTGAAACTTGACATTTAAACTAAAGAAGTAGTAATACTTATTAATAGTAGTAATAATGTTTCCTACTTGCATTATTACATAAATCTTGGAGGCCATTGAAGACCATGTTAATTATAACGATGAATATTCAGGTCGTTCAGTGTAGATCTCTCCTTTAATAATGCAGCAATTCCAGTTTCAGTTATTTGAGGAATTGTTTTTTTTAATGTTTTAATTTTTTTTGTACCAGGTGAAGTGATAGCAGTAGTTGGAAGCTGCGAGACTCTCGGCAGTTGGTGTTATCAGAAAGCTCTGCCCCTACAACCCGCAGAGGAGGATAGGTATGTGTGCACTTATTTTCACGTTGTCAATACCTTTTATTTATTTATTTTTTTTAATGATCAGAGGTCATTTCTACCATGCCACAATATTTCTTCTTCCAGCAATCTATGGAAAAGGACCATCACAGTTTCAAAGGGAGTACAAATCAGCTATCGCTATTTTAAGGGGTTCTTCCTGGAATCAAAGGTGAGAGCTTTTCTAAACCACATTTGAACACTTAAGTACTCCTTACTAGACCTGTACTAGACTATTTTAGATTCCAAAAAAATGTTAAATGTTTATAATTTTACAAGAGTTTTTTTGTTTTTGTTTTAAGTATTATATTTCAAACTAAATATACTGATGATTTTGCTTATAATTTTAGAACATTTGAATGTAATTGTAGTTCTGACAGTACATGTAAATAGGATTTGCATGCCTAACCGTTTTGTTTCTTTCGTCAGAAAAAAAAAAAAAAAACACTATCTTTCTTTCTCTGTGAATGTAATTTTTTGTATGATTCATCAGTACCTTTTCATAAGCGAAACACGTCAGCCTTGGTGGGAGGAGTGGTGCTACCAGGTTCTCCTCATGCATGTTTACTTTTGGGGAGCTGATAACTGGCTTTTATAGTTTGCTTTTATTGAAAATGGTTGCCTGATTATGGCAAATCAGCATTAAAATAATTTTACTGATATCATGATAGAGTTATTTGTTTGAGTGCATGTGTTTTGAGAACACATTTGACAGCTCTCATAGAATACACAATAGAAAGGACATACAGGCTCTCTGAACACTCCACGCAGTTTTTTAAAACATCTATTTAGCTTTGGTTTTTATATGTAGGACCACTTTTTATGCACCAAGGGTACACATGCATAGGATTCTATCATTTATCTTTTCTGTTTATTACACATGAGTATGGATAATTATGCTTGTTTAATTGTACAGCCCTGTTACTGAATGATGCAGGCTCTAGATTGCTTCCGAGTTAGATATCATTTTTTTCAACCCAATTCCACTGAATAACTAACAGTTAATAAAGTTAGTATTGCTAATTTAGAAATGTTAACTTTTCTCTAAGGTGTAGCTTATGGTGATTTGTAGACCGCGTTAAAGCTACAGCATGTAAGATTTGGGATTTTCACCCTCTCCGGTAAAATAATGATATTTCAAGCTACTTGTAGAAGCAGTTTGTAACATGGGTTGTGCTGCATGATTCTCCACTGGGCAGAATACTCTGAAGGCTGTGACAGGCAAATTATACACATTTAACTAGTATAGACAGCTTTGTTGTACTGACATAGTGTACTGTGGTAGTATGTGGTTTGAGATGTGAACCAAAACAAGAGCTTGTCTTTTAGCTAACGCGCTAACATTAGACAGCTAATTCGATAACACTGGCTTTCCTCGACCCAGTTCTGTTTGTTACTGTGTTACTTCCATGTGTGTACAACTGTGTTACTTCTTTGAGATCATTATACAGAACAAAGCCGATAGTAGTAAACTAGCTGGCCAACACTGGTGCACTAGCTCTGAAACACAAGTCCTTGTGTGAAGGAATTATGATGCGTCAGTGCACTGTATGTGCATGCCTGCCTGGCTCTGTGTCATTAAGGTCAATTTATTGTGAGATGCCTAACTCAACACAGAGAAGCCTTTCCCTTTCAACTGTATTAAGGCGTACTGAAAATCTGGGGGTGGGCCTTTGGCCGTACATCTTTCAGACATGATTAGTTTGGACATACTTAGTCTGAGCTGGTGTAAGAAGCATGTGTTCCCGCCAAATCGAATTTGACAGCTCTGAATTCCTGTATGTTTGTATTATAGAAGTCCAATGGCAATTAGGGCTGCATGATTATTGCCAAAATGATAATCACGATTATTTTGATCAATATTGAGATCACGATTATTTATCGTGATTATTCATTGATTTTAGGGGCAACATATTTTTCTTGCACTTTCACATTTAAATAAGCAGACCGCTGCTTTCACCTCCATGTTGTGCTACATTCCTGCTAATGTACAAATCTTTGCATCAAATTAGAGTGGTCCTTAAAGTGCATCATTTGTAGAAGCAAAATATAAATACAGTTGTACCCAAAATATAGGATGAGTAAAAATAAAAATACCATCAACTAAATGAAAATATGCAATCCAATATAACAATATGCAACCAAATGAAAACAATTCAGGCGTAAGCAGAAAAGCCAATACAGTAGGAGAGACGCAGACAAATCAACCAATAGAGTGGCACAGGGATGACGTCATTTTGCACCGCAACCCGGAAGTGTGACTATGGTGATTGGCTGTAAGTTTAGGAAGTGCTTGACTTGATATGCAGCGGAGTTTTCTATGACCGGAGGACGAACTTTAAACGTCAGTATCGCAGTCGATCATGTTCATGTAATCGTGGGCAGTCAAAATCGTAATCGAGACCAATATTCGATTAATTGTGCAGCCCTAATGGCAATTCACAGAAACTCAGGAACATGTTGTTGTAGCATATCTCCCCTGATACAGTAATGCTACTGTTTTCATTTTTAACCAAGAAATCCTACACACTGTAGCTTTAAATGTTAGTACTGTTTTGAATAATCTTCCCATTGTTGAAGTCAGAACAGTTTCTCTTTTCAGACTGGTAAGTATAATAGTGTCTAGATTTCTTCAGTAAGACAGAAATATGATTCAGATTGTCAAAGTAGTTGTGTAGCCTTGTAATGCCAATGTATTTCTTTTGACTAATGAATCCACTTTTCAGATGTCAACCAACAGTGACTGGGTGGCTGAGAGAGTGGTGACTATACCAGCTGAAATTACTTATTTTAGAGTGTGACTTCGGTTGAGACCAAAGTCTGCTTTAATTGTAATTTCCCCCCAACAATCTTAACACCATGTTAAACATTGAAATTACAGAATGCAGTTGGTCCATGTCAAGTCATAGTCAATAATTGGGAGACCCATCAGCAGCCTCGGTCATTGAGTTACTCAGGTATATAAATGCAGAATAGTGCACGGTTTGGTTCAGTGTTTAAATAATTTGCAAGATCCCTATCCTACTACCCAACTTACTTGTACACCATGTTTTCCCAGTCAAAAACACACTGACCTAATGGCTTCACATCACTTGTCAACCCCTCCTTAGTTACTACATCATGATTTACTACCAATTTCTTTAGCATTTAGAAGTCTATTGAATAAGAGTTAATAATAATTAATTAGTGTTTTTTTTTTTAAATTAATAGTTGAACAAATATTAAGGAACACCATATTTGTGCTACTTGTTTTATTTAGTTGCTTTGTATTTGCTTTGTTCCTTTATATTTCCTTTGTTTACAAAATATTCTATCTAAGGTAGGCTCACGTTGTCCTGTTATACATTCTCCATTTTTTCAAAAAGCTTCAAGGCCTATAGGTGTGCTTATTGTTGGTGCCATGAGGTGTTCTCCAGTGCTAATTACCCGAACAATGTTATTTCTTTGATTTCTTTGATCCTTTTGTTAATACACACTTCCTTGAAGCTTTTTAAAAAAAATGCCTTTAAGATAATTCTTTTCACACAAAAAGATTATTTAAGTTGTAATTACCATGTCATGTACAGAATGAACACCTAACATAAACTTGATTATACAGCTGCAATCAAAATTATTCAACCTCCATTACAAATCATGTTTATTGTCAAAATGTACAGACTTTCAGCTGTTTGCAATGAAAAAAACAAACAAAAGCAATTGAAATAGTTCAGCACAATGAATGCTTTCAGTGGTTTCTCCAAATTCAACTGAAAATGCAACTGATAATGACTTCTCCAGTTTCAAAATTATTCAACTTCGTAGAGCACCATTTTGCTGTTATGACCTGCTGCAAACGAAATGCATAGCTTCTGGCAGCGTTCCTGAGGAATCTTAGCCCATTTCTCATGAGCAGTGAGCAATCCAGTAATATTCTTGGGTTTGCGTGCTGTAACCACCTTCATAGAAAATCCCACCAGAGATTTTCTATGGGGTTCAAGTCAGGTGACTGTGATGGTCCTGTTGAATCTTCCAGGATTCTTCTGCAACCAAGCCTTGGTGGAATTTGAGGTATGCTATCGATCATTGTCCTGTTAGAAGGTCCAGTGACACCCAAGCTTCAGCTTCCTCACAGATGGCATGTCGATTTCAACTAAGATTTCCTGATGCTTCAATGAATCCATCTTGCCTTCCACACGCTGCAGGTTTCCAGTGCCAGAGAAGGTGAAGCAGCCCCAGAGCATCACCGACCCACCACCATGCTTGACTGTGGACAGAGTGTTCTTTCTTCATTCTTCTTTCTCCAGATATACCGCTGATCCTTCGTGCTGAAAAGTTCCAGTTTTGTTTCAGAGCTCCACAGAACAGAATCCCAAAACTCCTGTGGCTTATTTATATTATTTTGAGCCGACTTTTCTTGTGCTTTTCGGTCAGTAGTGGTGTGCGTCTTGGAGTTCTGGCATGGAAACCTTCTGCGTTTAGTACACACCTTACTGTGCTCACTGAAACCTCAGTGCCTGTTGCCACAAAGTCTGGCTACAGGTCTTTTGCAGTCACTTGAGGGTTTTTCATAACCTGCCTTCTCAGAAATCTGTTTGCAGCCGTTGATAGCTTCCTTTTTCTGTCCGGTCCAGGTATTTAATTTATTTTTTGCCCCAAACCAGTTCAGGTATTTCAATAATTTTCTGCCCCTAGCCATCAGGTATTTTATGTGTTCCAGCTCAAGCACACCTGGTGCAACTGATGAAGCCCTTGATTAGTTGTATCAGGTGTAGCTTGAGACAACACATGTATTGCATATTTGTGCTGTTTGAGGGATTTTATTCAAGGGATTGAATAATTTTGAAACTGGAGAAGTCAGTATAAGTTGCATTTTCAGTTGAATTTGGGGAAACCACTGGAAGCATTCGTTGTGTTGAACTATTTCAATTGTTTTTGTGTTAGTTGTTCATTACAAACAGCTGAAAGTCTGTAAATGTCGACAATAAACCTGAGTTGCAATGGGGTGTGGTGGAAATTAACAAACACCAGTAGACTCATCCTCTCTGATGAAAATGTTTATTACAGAAAGATGAATACAGGAACAAGAATCAAGCGCTTCTGGTTTCTTTGTTTCTCACACACTATATATATACTGAAGATGTCAGTGTATGTCTGCACATCCGCTAATTTCAGTAGGGAAGTGGAAACCATTAAGGCAACGGTTCAAGAACAGGTCAGAGGTTCCAGCTATCTCTGTGTTTACAAGTTCGTAGAAGATGTGCAGACAACTCTAAAGGTAGTAACATGTTTGTGTCAGCACAAGTTCAACATAAAGTTCAAAAGGAGTTCAGAACATTCTGCACTTCTCTAGCTAGATAACATGGTCTGATATAGATTGACAGAAACAGAGATGAGTTTTTTAAGAAATAAAAATACACGGACTTAATACATTTCTTTCACAGGGGGTTGAATAATTTTGATTGCGACTGTACATCATGTCATGCTTCATGCTTATATGAAATAGTCATGTACAATAAGCCAGAGGTATTTCTAGTCAAGAGCATTTAAGGTTTGCTGTGTGAGTTTACAGATTTTGTTGTCTGTAAATGGCACCAACAATAAACACGCATTATAAACCACAAGGTGTGCTTATTGTTGGTGCCATGAGGTGTTCTCCATTGCTAATTACCCGAACAATGTTATTTCTTTGATCCTTTTTAACGCACACTGCCTTGAAGCTTTTTAGAAAAAATGCCTTTAAGATAATTCTTTTCACACAGAAAGAATATTTAAGTTGTAATTATCATGTCATGTACAGCATGAACACCTAACATAAACTTGATTATACAGCTGCAATAAAAATTAATCAACCTCCATTACAAATCAGGTTTACTGTCAAAATGTACAGACTTTCAGCTGTTTGCAATGAACAAATCAAACAAAAACAATTGAAATAGTTCAGCACAATGAATTCTTCAAGTGGTTTCCTCAAATTCAACTGAAAATGCAACTGATAATGACTTCTCCAGTTTCAAAATTATTCAACCCTTTCATGGCAAGCATCTTTAGTACTTAGTAGAGCACCCTTTTGCTGTTATGACCTGCTGCAAACGAGACACGTAGCTTCTGGCAGTGTTCCTGAGGAATCTTAGTCCATTCCCCATGAGCAATGGCCTCCAGTTCAGTAATATTCTTGGGTTTGCGTGCTGTAACCACCTTCTTCAAATCCCACCAGAGATTTTCTATGGGGTTCAAGTCAGGTGACTGTGATGGCCCTGTTGAATCTTCCAGGATTCTTCTGCAACCAAGCCTTGGTGGAATTTGAGGTATGCTTTGGATCATTGTCCTGTTGGAAGGTCCAATGACACCCAACCCTCAGCTTCCTCACAGACGGCATGTCGATTTCTCCTAGGATTTCCCGATGCTTCAGTGAATCCATCTTGCCTTCCACACGCTGCAGGTTTCCAGTGCCAGAGGAGGCAAAGCAGCCCCAGAGCATCACCGAGCCACCACCACGCTTGACTGTGGACAGAGTGTTCTTTCTTCATTCTTCTTTCTCCAGACATACCGCTGATCCATTGTGCCGAAAGATTCCAGTTTTTATTTCATTGTTCCACAGAACAGAATCCCAAAACTTCTGTGGCTTATTTATATGATTTTGAGCTGGCTTTTCTTTTTCTTTTGGGTCAGTAGTGGTATACGTCTTGGAGTTCTGGCATGGAAACCTTCTGTGTTTAGTACGTGCCTTACTGTGCTCACTGAAACCTCAGTGCCTGTTACCACAAAGTCTGGCTACAGGTCTTTTGCAGTCACTTGAGGGTTTTTCACAACCTGCCTTCTCAGAAATCTGTTTGCAGCCGTTGATAGCTTCCTTTTTCTGTCCGGTCCAGGTATTTCATGAATTTTCTACCTCTAGACAGTTCAGGTATTTCACATATTTTCTACCCCCAGCCAGTTCAGGTATTTCACATATTTTCTACCCCTAGTCAGTTCAGGTATTTCATGTGTTCCAGCTCAAGCACACCTGGTGCAACTGATGAAGCCCTTGATTAGTAGTATCAGGTGTAGCTTGAGACAACGCATGTTTCGCATATTTGTGTTGTTGTGAGGGATTTTATTCAGGGGGTTGAATAATTTTGAAACTGGAGAAGTCATTATCAGTTGCATTTTCAGTTGAATTTGGGGAAACCACTGGAAGCATTCTTTGTGTTGAACTATTTCAATTGTTTTTGTTTAATTTGTTCATTGCAAACAGCTGAAAGTTTGTACATTTTGACAATAAACCAGATTTGCAATGGGGGTTGAATACTTTTGATTACAACTGTACTTCATGCTTATATGAAATAGTCATGTACAAATATCCGGAGGTATTTCTAGTGCAAAGCATTTAAGGTTTGCTCTGTGAGTTTGCAGATTTTGTCATTTTAATTCTGGCATTTTAATGTTACATTTAAATTAAAAAAACTGAGTACATCAATTTACGATCTTTAAAATGGAAAGAGCCTTCATTATGTAATATTGCTCTGCCCTGGAGATTCCTCTTTTATAGATGAGAAGTTAAGGAAGATGAAAATAATACTAACACTAGTTTTGTCTTACAGAAGTGGACCATGAAATTGATGATGGGCAGTTTGGATTCTGTAGTAAGTTGCATATAATTTACAAATACCATAAATAAGTTTTGTGAGGTTGTTCCAGCTTTGTGTTAAAGTGAGGTGTTGCCATGCAGACGGTGCTGAATATGTGGATTCTGGCTGGTTAACGTGTCAGACAGAGATCCGTCTACGTCTCCATCACTCTGTTAAGCCACCAGTGTCCATTACCAAGAAGGAATTCAAGACATCTCGCTTTAGGTACTGTTCATTCACAGAAAGAGCATTTTTGTTTGTTTGATTTTTTTGTTGTTCTGGGTTTTTTATGTGTTTTTTTTTTTTAAAGTGTGGAATTTTAAGTGTATTTATATACTCTAGATTGAAATTGATGCTGGCGGGTATTGAAGAGGAAGATGAGGAGGAGAGCCCTTCGTCCAGGCACAAGATGACTACCACACTAGAGATTAGTATGATCAGTGATGGTGGCTATAAGTCCCGTCATACCCAGCCAGAGTGTGGCTACGCCCTGGAGCCAGCGCAGTGGACTGAGTACAGTATTCACACTATGGAGCCTGACAACCTTGAGCTTGTGTTTGAGTTTTTTGAGGTATGAATTATGATAAATCCTGACTTTTATTTCTTTATACTCCAATGTTACCCCTGTAAACTTATCTAATTTCTGTCTCGTTAGTGTGGGTGGAGTTTTTATATATAAGTATAGCTTTTAAATAAATTGCTTTAAAGAAAGCTCAGAATTTCCCATTACTCACTGTTTCCCATGTTTATCCTTTAGGAGGACCTAAGTAAAAAAGTCGTTCAGGGTGACGTCCACCCAGGTCATGTTGGCATCGCCTGCCTCTTATCATCTTCCTTTCTGGAAAGTGGCAAGGATAATGGAGTGGTTACTCTCCCAATCATGAGCAGAAATTCCAGGCAGACCATTGGCAAAGTCAGAGGTATGCAGCAGTGCAAAGCATAAAATCATGCAGATACGGGCAAGCAGCTTCGGGTAATGTTCACATCAATCATCAGGACGGGGAAATAATTTGAAAAATGTAGTCTGGTCTGATGAATCTTGATTTCTGCTGGTGCACACAGATAATAGGCTCAGAATTTGGTGCCAACAGCATGAATCCATGGACCCAACCTGCATTGTGTCAACAGTCCAGGCTGGTGGAGGTAGTGTAAGGGTGTGGGGAATGTTTTCTTGGCACACTTTGGGCCTGTTAATACCAATCAATCATCGCTTGAATGCTGCAGCCTATTTAAGTATTGTCGCTGACCGTGTGCATCCCTTCATGGCCACAATTTAACCATCTTCTAAAAGCTAATTGCAGCATGATAATGCACCATCACAAAGCAAAAAAAAAAAATCGTCTAAATCTGGTTTCACGATCATGACAATGAGTTCACTGTTCTGCATTGGCCTTCACCGGATCTGAATCCAGTAGAAAATCCCGTCTCAAACTTAAAGGATAACGGTCAGGTTTTTTTTTTTTTTTTTTGTTAAAAACTCAATATTTTACAGCAATTGTCAATGTCATCATTAATGAGAAGTCCAAAGTAGATTTAGTGGAGACAGCAAAAGGAAGACTTGCTGAATGTAATGCAACTGTCACAGTTAGCAAGGAGGAGATGCAGAATGCATGTGCAGTAAAGAGCTTTATTAAGAAAATCAAGCAGACATATCCAAAACTTGAATCAGTAACGTGGTCGAAAACAGGCAAAGGTCAGGCGATCAACAAACAGGCATAAGGCAGGCAAGGCAAAAGGACAAAACGAGAAAGTAGACGCAGGATCAAAACACTATAAACATGAACACAGGACAAAGGCTTGGTATGGAGAAAACACTCTCAATGCTTTGCCCCAAACATAGACACACGACGGGTTGAAATAACAAACGTAATCAAGGGGGAAACATAAACACCTGAGAGACAAAAAATTACATAACGGGCAGAGACATGACATTAACCATAAGAAACATGCGTGTCGAAAGTCAACAAAGTCATTGTCACTGAACCCGGGTCCAGGCTTCAGAGTGCGCTGCATGTTTCTGCGTGAGGGGAAATCTTAGACAGCAACTATATGAACAAATTACACATGGTTACAGCAGAGACTCAGATTGGCTGCTTAATGAATTACAATATGACATGCGCAATGGCATTCACAGTGGTATTAGACTGAAAGGTGAAGCTTTGGAGAGCCTAAAGCACTGCTGCATGACTCTCTTTAGGTAGATTGAAACGGGAGCTAAATCCCACTGGCACCTCAATCAACAGGTTGTAAAATTGTATTGTGGGTAACGTAGGAAACTGTTATCCAAAAGTGAAAACAGATTAATATAAAGATGAAAGAAGTTTAAACTAAAAAAGTGAACTCAGAATTTCATTAAAAAGTGAATTCTTTTTTTTTTTTTTTTTTTTAACTAAAGATCACATTTTAATTATAAGTATTAATATGCAAGTCATTCAGGGTGGATTTTCGCTCTGCTTATGTGCATCATATCTCAGCAGGCCATAGAAAACAGAAAAGTGTGTTGAAGAGAGGCTGTCTGCCAATGACCTTGAGAAACAGTCCTCTGCTCTGTTCTGTCACTTTCTTTAGTCTATTTTCCCATCATATGTCTAATCTGTTGACACTCACATTTATATCATTTACTAGAGATTTGTCCTTCCGACACATTTGTTTATGTCAACATGTTAAAGTACTGCCATGTAACTATGTAAAGGCATGGGCAGTGCACATAAACAGAGTCTTGCATGTTTAGGTGTAGCTACAGTTGAAAGACTGGAGGAGGTTTTAATGTTAGATATGTTGTGTGATTTACAGTGGACTACCTGGTTATTCGGCCTATTCAAGGCTTTATTTGTGACATGAACCAGTGTTACACTAAGTACTGGAGAAAGGGGAGTGCTCTGGATGTGGGCCACAGAGGAGCAGGGAGCACACATGCTGCCAAGTAAGCCCAAAAATGTTCTCACACTGAACCCCTTTCTGTGCTGAGTAATCTCAAGGGAGCTATGGTTTTCTTAACTGTTCTTATATTTTTATAGAGTGTGTATAATTACGCCTTATGTTATACACTGAGAATTTAGGTTAATTTTTGTTATTGATAATAGCCATGAAAAAAGGCATATCTATTATATTTGCATTAAGTGTTGTACAAAAACCTGTATTATTTTTCTCTATAAGGACTCATTGAATGGAAAACATGGAGCATGGAAATGTGGCTATATGGAACAAATGTCCTACTTTGCCATCTGGTTCAGAATGTTTTCTGTTAACCCCAAGCTTAATATTAGCAGTCGACAAATTTAATCGATCTCAATCACCTAATGTTGCAACAAGTTTTGGCCTGTCAGTGTGAACTTGCACATTTTTATTGGAGAGATGTTACTTTGTATCTGTATTTCACTAAATGTACTTTTTTTTTTCTTAACTTACTGCTTAACACCCGTGTCATAACCATCCATCCAGCTGATAGATTAGTTTCCAGTACACTGAAATGTGGTTCTAAACATTCTTTTGTTTGGTTTTTGTTTGTAACTGTATATTTCCAATTGATGATAATCTCTGTTGCAGACATCACAAGATCAGGGAAAACACAATTGCCTCATTTCTAAGTGCTGCTAATCATGTAAGAACATTACCAAAGTTGCTTCACTTGCATATATGTATTTAATTGATGTTTACATGTAATATAACTCTCTAAATATCAATGTCTTCAAATATAGGGTGCTGCCTATGTGGAGTTTGATGTCCATCTGTCCAAGGACTTGGTTCCAATCGTGTACCATGATCTTACATGCTGTATTTCCACAAAGAAGGTGATTAACTTGGACTTGTTGGAATCGTTACACCCCTAATCTAATCTCTATTTATTGCTTTTACTAACAGAATAATAGCTGCCCTTCAACCCCAGGTTTATCAACATGTTTGTTTTTTTCTTAGTTCTGGATGAAAGATTGCTTTACTAGCTAATGCTGTAAACCATTATAAAGCCACTGACGGCATTCTACATTGTGTTCCACAGAAAAATGACAAGAATTCTATGGTGTTGTTTGAAGTTCCTGTGAAAGATCTGACATTTGATCAGCTTCAGCTTCTTAAAGTAAATATTTACTTACAACTGGATTTCATTGTCCAAAAATATATTTTTGCTCAAATATATCCTATTAAAATCTAAATGTCTGCATATCTTTTGCATTTTGTGAATGACACACGTTGAATGCTCTTTCTGTTTCTTACAGCTTGCCCACTCTACAGCTATGAAGGTGCATGATCACAAAGGTATATTCCATCATTAAGGCAAAGTAATACCTCTGCATTTAGCAGGCTTGTGCGATATAGCCATTTTTACAATTTCTACACGATATTATTCTGTGACGTTTGCTTCAGAATTTCCATTAGCCGGTAAATACCGATTTTTGGCCATTAAAATTTTAAAATGTCCAATAAAGTAAAAAATTGTCAGACACAATTTCCGGTAAAAATATTAACATGAAGCAGACGTTAGACAAAGTATGTTCGCAACTGCATATCTAAATAAGCTCTCCACGTATCTCACCATTTTTACTTTCGCTTTTCAGCAGACCCATTCAACAACACAAGCGTCTCTGTGCTGGTCGTCTCTCTCTGTCTCTATCTCTCTCTCTCTGTCTCGCTCTCTTGCTCGCTTGTTACGGGAGGCTCTGAAAGCACAAACAGACACACACAAGTAAACTCAGGCTAACCACTCACGTTTGACCACGGCCCCACTGCCACAATCGCATATATGTTCGCTAAACTTTATCATCCCCGGACATGTTGGCCAGCAGCAAAATTCCTTAGCGGAAACTCTGGTTTGCTCTGATTATATAATATTACCACCAGACCTGTCAGCATTTACACATTGTGCCTAGGAGTTCTGCAATTTAACGTCAGAGTATGCTATCAGTTGAAAACACTAAAAGTGTGGTTTTTTTGGTATGGTTTTTTTTTTAAGGGAAATTGAGAATATTTTGAATTCATTAATGTGAAATAAAATATATCAATGTATGTTCAACTTAGGGTTAGAATGCCACCGAAATATTTTGTCCAAAAACAACACTTTCTGTTTTTGACTGAGGAAAAACAGGGCAAAGATTAAATAGGCCTACAGTAAAATGTCATATTTATCATCACTTTATTATGCTCTCCCCTACTACTACTTAAACCTGAAATAGTGGAAATACGTTTTCTGGTCTTCATTTAGGTTATTGTTTGTGAACAATTATAGTTTATTGCCTTTTTTTTTTTTTTTTTTTTTAAAAAAAGGAAAATCAAGAGCAGGAGAAAATCTTTCGCACATCACAAAGATGATAGAAGCCTATCATTGAATCATATTTTTGTATGTGATTGTGACGGGGTGAGGGGATTTATGAGTAAGCGTAGTCTACAGACATGTACAGCTTTAAAATGCATAACAGCATGTTATGCATATCTACGGTGCTGTGCATAAAACCCGCCTTAAGGGAATGCTGATTGGTTGAGGCAGGGAGGTGTGTCCAGTTGTGTACCTGAAAATGTTTCAGAACTTTTATCAAGGGTTGCAGATTAAAATTGTTAAATTAATAATAGCGGTATCGTATAATATATAATATTGTTAAGTGTTATCGCATCCACTATTTTTGATTCATTCAGCAGTGAAACACAACACTTTAGTGTACTGTACATGTTCTCGTTACATGCATGTATGATGGCAGACACCTGTGCCACTGCTCACACCTGACTAGACTAGTGTGTCATATTTATATTGAACTCTGTTATACAATTACCTTGTTCTTGTTCTAGCTATGGAAGAGAGATCTCCAGTTAGATGTGACTGATTTGGGCATTTTTATTAAGATTTACAGGATGAAGAGGAGTATGTAGATGAACATCAACCATTTCCTTCACTTTCTCAGGTATTCACCCAAACAAGATCAAGTGTTCCCCACATAGAGATTGTGCTGAAAATGTTTCATATTTCAAACTACATACATTGTTTCACTGCAGATCTTTCAGACCGTTCCGGACTCTGTAGGATTTAATATTGAGCTGAAGTGGATAGCCCAGATGAAGGTTTGCATTCAAGTGTATCTGTTGTTTAAGTGTTAATAAGACTTAAAGGGTGGTACAACCTGTTGTATCATTTCCTCCATTGCCCTCTTCTTGTACTAGGATGGCTCCTGGGATGGAAACTTGTCCACTTACTTCAACATGAACCAGTTCCTGGATGTCATCCTCACATGTGTGCTCCAGAATGCTGGAAAGAGAAGGATTGTCTTCTCTTGCTTTGACCCTGATGTGTGTGCGATGTAAGAACATTATTATAATTTTAAAAAAAATTTTTTAACTCTTTTGAGTGCTGCTTTCATCCATTCTGGAATGTAATTCTTTCTTTACATGTATATGGTTTAGTTTTCTGAAAGTGCTAAAAGGGCTTGTTTATTGTAGATCAAGTTGTCCATCTGAGTTAGCTATGTAAATGTATCATGCATAAAGTTTTGGATGTAGTCATTCTAAAATTAACTCAGTGTCGAGTAACCATCCTGTGCGTTATGTTTTAGGGTGCGGCGGAAGCAGAACAAATATCCCATCCTGTTCCTGACTCAGGGCGTGTCTATGGTCTACCCTCAGCTGATGGATATACGCTGTCAGACTACACAGATTGCCATGAGCTTTGCTCAGAGCGAGAACATCCTGGTGAGTGCAGCTTGATGTCCAGACTATCTTCTGTTGCAGTGATATTTGATCAGAGAGCTGTGACATAGTGAGACGCATAGTTATATCAAAAATCAAACTATAACAAATATTGATTCATTCTATAATTTTAACAGTTTTAGTTTATAGCACATTGCAGTTGTTTCTCTAAATATATTTACAAGTATATATACAGTACTTGCAGACGGTGACTGGCACTGAATGAGCTGCCAAGTGGCCTGTTTACAGTTTTTTAAGTTTGTCCTTTCGTGTATGAAAGGAACTTGTGCTTGTTCCTGTTCACAGGGTATCAGTGCTCACACTGAGGATCTGCTACGCAACATGGACTGCATTACAGAAGCCCAGTCTAAAGGCCTGGTGGTCTTCTGCTGGGGAGATGACAACAATGAGCATGAGAACAGGAAGTTGCTCAGGGAGAAAGGCATCGATGGCCTCATTTATGACAGGTTTTATGATATTTTTTTTTGTGTTCATGTGTCATTATATAATCATGATTGTTTAAGGAGCTGCAGCTTGCTCAGGTCACTGAGTACATCTCTATATGCATTTCTCCCAGCAACTCTAAAGATACGAGTGATGAATCCTGCGTTTCAGTAATGCAACTTGGAATATCCTGTGTGCATTTTCTGCTTCAGTTCCTTGTTTCTCTTTCTGTCCCTGGTTTTGACACACACTTTCACAATCACCATTATATCTGTACATACACCAATGTAGGTACATTATTATCTACAGTAAAGTATTATCTACAGTCGATGTAGTGATTGGAGATACCAGCTGACTAAGGCATTTGTAGTAATTGCTGATCTTGTAAAATCATTAGGTCACATGCACGTTATAATCTTTATATCCATTACTAAGTCATCACCGTGAGGTCACGTGTAATAGTAATTGTGCTACAACTTTAGCTAAATTCCACGATCTGCTGATCAGACTGCCACACTGAAATTATATTTAAATTATTCTTACTCCTCCAGGCTGGTTGCATATATTTTTCTCATTTTCTCTTGATCACTTTATTTTCCCAACCTTTTAAAGCCACTTTACTATTATCTCTCCTCTTTCTTGCAGAATTTCTGAATGCTTGGTGCCAAATATCGGTGTTTCAACTACCTCTGATGCCAGTAATGTCTACCGACGTCTTAGTTGTGTTTGGTTTAGTTTCTGGCCTTCCTGGTTTCTGCCTGGAAAAAAAACGTGTTCATTTACAAGCACTGTTGCCATGATGTACTATTTTGTGGCAATGATATCTAAGGCAGTAGAAATGATAACTTGACAGGTAGAAGCAGTCTTCTCTGAGGCTGTTTGACCATACAAGTGTATGACCAGTTAGGCCTATAGTGAAATTGCTAAAGGTTACGTTACATGTTCAGCTGCCTGTTGCATCATTTTGAGAAGTGTCCTAACCAATTTGATTTAGGTCACCTCATTTGTGTTTTCCCAGCATTATACAATTTTTTTTTGCACAAAAGTGTTGCATTTCACTCGTTCACAAAGGGTTTTCAGTTCAGTGCATGTGTTAACTAATCTCTGTATCCTCAGGAGCTGATTTAGTTAGGATTGAATGGCTGCTTTGGCTCCTAATTCAGCATGGCATAGAAGCTTGCTTTGTAAAGCTACAAGCTGTCTCATGAATTAAAGAACTTAGAGCTGATGTTGTTGCCTTAGTATTAATAATTGTTGCTACTGTGGATCCCCAGTGGCTAGCCTACAATTAAGTGAGGAATAAAACAACGGCCTATGTGGTTATCCGAAAGAATCTACTTTGGGGTGTGTGTGTGTGTGTCAATTTTGATGAGCAGCACTTGAGACAGGTGGCAGATTTAGTTGACACGTTGAGCAACGACACATTCCGAACTAATATAAGAAAGGCATGACAACTGAGTACATCTCAGTACAGCTCATAACACAACCCTATGTTACTTGTCACTTGACACAGGACTTATATAAACTTGACCTCAGCATTGATGAAAGCTGCCTTTAAGACGTAATGGAATAAACTACCACACGACAGACTGTCATACAAAAATAATCCATGTAGGGGAGGTGTGATATGGCTCGACACGAAGCTGAGTGCTATTACTACCCCGAAGTGCATTACTGTCATACAACCACATGGTCTGCGGTGTTATTCCTATTAAATATTAAATATAACTATTAAAATTGAATTTATTAATGAAAAGCACGTTGAGCATTTTAATGGTTTATTGTTAGATTTCATATTGTGGATCATCCGCAAGACAAATTAGCTCCTGTTATCACTTCTACTATACCTACCATAAACAGGGAAAGAAAGTGATGATGGTGAGGTAACGACTATCTAAAAAAACAACAACAAAAAACACAGCTTGTCATTTATAAACCACTGACTATTTATATAACCATCACAGTTCTACATACTATTTGCGTACCTTCTAAAAGTACAATTTCGAGGAGATAAAACATTTATTAATGATCATGTATACCACTGACCATGATGATCTGGATTATTGGTTGATTTGTATTTTTCAGTACTTTTCGCTTTTTGCCGTTATGATTGTAAAGGTAGACACATGAAAACGATTTGCTTGTGGAAGTTTGCATTGTGACTCTTAATTTCAGCATGGCCAATTATGCAAATTTGAGTTCTTTACAGTGTAATAATTAAGCATTGTTCTTATACTACATATATTACCCAATTCTGCTGTATTTGTTTTGTTTTTTATGATATAAATGATGGCATCTGAGCATTTATATCAGAAAGGAGACATGACATGTGAGGATAATGACACATGACATGTGAGGATAATGACACTGCAACATTTTTAGATACAGCCATTTTGTTCTTAGTTAAAACTTTTGTTTGATTGTAGCTTTTTTCTTTCTTTTTTTTTTTCCTAACCAGAATCTGTGAAGCCCAGATTGAGCAGCCTAACATCTTTAAAGTAGAAGAGAAAGTGTCTATAAAAGAGGTGATTCCTGAGGAGACGCTGAAGAGTTGTGCCTGCTCCACATACAGTATTTCCTGCACAGCTGTGCCTTGCTCAGGTGAGGTTCGAGGAGGCAGCGGCGTGTCGGACACGGGCCTCAGCTCATCGTGAACTCAACAAATTCCAGGCTTTTATAGCACAGTACAAATCACCTACAAACACACACACTGAATGCACCTTCTGCCTGGGTGGTTTTCACCTAAGCAATGTTTTTTGCCAAATGATAACTGATATAATGGTATATGCTTGATCACTTTAAAATATATATTAAAGAAAAGACTCCGTATACTTCGTGTCCACATGGACATTCCTGATGTATTTACTCAATGTGTTGTAAATGTAAGTGCTTTTTAAATGTATTATAGTAGCATTGCCTTGTGATTTTTATTTTTTTCCTTTAGTATAATCCACCCACGCACGGTGGCTTAGTGGTCAGCACGTTCGCCAGCACACCTCCAGGGTCAGGGGTTCGATTCCCACCGTGGCCCAGCGTGTGTGTGGAGTTTGCATGTTCTCCCTGTGCTGCGGGGGTTTCCTCCGGGTACTCCGGTTTCCTCCCCCAGTCCAAAGACATGCATGGTAGGCTGATTGGCATGTCTAAAGTGTCCGTAGTGTATGAATGTGTATGTGAGTGTGTATGTGAGTGTGCCCTGCGATGGATTGGCACCCTGTCCAGGGTGTACCCCGCCTTGTGCCCGATGCTCCCTGGGATAGGCTCCAGGTTTCCCCGTGACCCTGAAAAGGATAAGTGGTATAGAAGATGGATGGATGGATGGATGGATAATTCCCCCCATAACAGCTATTGTTGCCATACCTGATTTTATTCTCCATAAGCTGCTTCATTACTCTGTATTTTAAATATTTAACATTGTTTACTAGAACCTGCTGAGTGCCACATTTTCAACTTGTACAGCTTACTAAAACTCTTTGTCCTTTTACATATTGCAGAATTACTGTTAAACTTCAAAATTAAGTGTGCAACAGTAGTATACTGTATAAATCAAATCAAAACTGTGATTTGAAACGTTCAAGTAAAAAGAATGCTGCACATAATGCACAAAGCATGTCAATGGGCAGAAGAAAAGTAGTAAGGCTAATGTTGATGAATCCCATAAACTAAAAGTAAACACTACGCTGCAATTCTATATATCTGCTGAATGTTAGCATGACTGTGTCTCCGTGCTGGAAGTGTTCTATCTAAGTAGGGGCATTAAAAATTTCTCCCACTCTGCAGAGCAATGGGGCTGTGCTCCATGTGTCTTAAACATGCTCAAAACACTGAGCTCACAGTGTGATCGCACTTGGAAATGAATTTCATCATAATAATTTCTTAAAATAAAGTTATTTAAGAGAGGTTATTTCTGTGTGTAGGGTTTTTTAGTGTTCATAGGACTGTCTATGCTGAATTTTGGAAATGTCTTACTTTTGGAGGCATTGTATTTTTCATGCATCAATGATCTGGTCCTAGCTGTTTTATGTGTTTATGCAAGGAAGTCAAGGAGCCCCAATAATTAACAGTGTTATTTGATTGTTTGCTACTGTGCAAGTTTAACTGCTTCTCCACCTGAACTGCATCACACAGCTGGTACCCAGTGCAAACTGTACACACAAACCCACAAATATGAAGTGTTTTATACAGTGCCCTCCATTAATATTGGCACCCTTGATAAATATGAGAAAAGAAGGCACTGAAAATGTGTCTTTATTGTTTTAGAATTATATAAATATAGTTATATTTTACAAATATCTTTTTTTTTTGATAAACTTGTGTTTTGTTTGCAATTGTTTGATATCCATGAGAACAGAGTGTTTTTGTGAATTTTTATGAACAAAAGATCAAAAAGCTAAACAATAAAGACAATTGTTCACAGCCTTCTTTGCTCATATTTAACAAGGGTGCCAATATTAGAGCACTGTATTTACAAAAGCTAACTTTGCTTTAAACCCCTTCACAGTTTTTGAGCCACATATTGAAAACTTGGGCATGTGTGCACATGCTTAAGTTGATATTTCCATATGGTCTTTGAAAACCAACCCAGCAACTCCTGGTTATTTGCTGGAGTTCCTGAGAGTGAATGCTTTAAGCAAATAAAAACCTTTGCAGGAACAAGATAAGCTCCTTTTGTGTGTTTGTGTTCAATCTGCAGGAACCACCCTATTGTTCTCTTTTTATAGTTTGTTTTCATTTCCAGCACTAATCTCAAACATCGGAGGCAAACATCGGAGGCACAGTTTGTACTTCTGGGAGGCATGGTTAATGTGATTTGTTTTGTCTGAGATTAGTTGTAGTCAGCAGTTCTGGCCCGTTTAGCTCCAGGCTCGACATGAGAAGCTATATATTGCCATCTGCTGTGGAATAACGCCAGTGCACCTTATTCGTTTGTTTGTTTATTTATTTCGGCCTTATTCCAGTGCAAGTAAGAATACATCACTTATTTGATGTGTGTGTGTGTGTGTGGGGGGGGGGGGGGGGGGCTAGATTTTCATATTTGTATATTTGTATCCCTTATTCTATATGCACTACCTTATTGGTACTTATTGTATTTATTTGAAATTGTATTATGTTGTACTTATTATATTGTATTGTGACTGTACTTAATGTACCTGGCTGCGAATACATCTTAATTTCCCCGACAGGGATTAATAAAGTCAACTATGTAGCTATCTATATGCAACATTAAATATGGTTATATCCTTAATTAAAATTTGGTAGGATTTGGTATTTGCTCCTGTCACAGCTGTTCTGGTTCTGTAAACTATACTATAGTTTAAAAACAAACCGCGCCGCCATCAAATATATCGCGCGTCACAAAACAGAGAATGAAACACGAGCTCTTCATATGGACAATAACTAATATTACGTAATGTTGTTGTTTTTTCCCTATCTGGTAATTGTAGTTCGTTGTGTTTCGTGGAATACTAGCTGTTGGATAGCGCGTGACGTTTAACAGAACTACAAATCCCATGATGCCTTTCCGTTTGAGGTTTTACGCCTACGCAAAAAAAAAAACTCAACTGTAATCCCCTTTTACTGTAGTGGTACATGGTGGGTTAGGTTAAGAAGGGCAGCAGAAAAATATCTCTTTCTCTCTCTGAATATATATACACACACTCACGCGCACGCACTTTAAGCGTATTATACTGCTCATTTATTCATACAAAATGGACAATTCCGGCAAGGAGAAAGAGGCAATTCAGCTAATGGCTGACGCTGACAAGAAAGTGAAGTCCTCCGGCTCGTTTTTAGGAGGAATGTTCGGGTAAGATTAACGCTAACGAGACTGAATCTCATTGGATGCAGTGCGTTACCTGATTATGCAGAACCATTATATTTGACATGTATATGTTCAGTGTTTATACTTTATACTATTTATACTATCATGTGTAGATATTTATATTCAGGTGGATATGTTTGCAGTGTTTTGGTGACAGTTGGCTACATGGCTAGCTACACTGAATGTGCTGCTAGCAAATGGTGCTAATTGATGTGTGTGGGGGGCATCACCTAACAGAAAAATATACCCTTACACAGACCTGTGTTCTTTTAGCTAACACAGTCAACATTATAGCACGGTTTGGGTTCATTCCACCGGTATTGATTCAGATCTGGTTAAAGCAGCGTTAGATCTCATCACCCGTTGTAGTCGAACAGTGCAGCATTAGCGCTAGGGGTTTAATGAGTTATCTATGTTATCTTCAAATTAATCTGACTGTATTATAAACGGTTGCTTAGCGACACTGTCTCCGGTTTCCGCAGTGTTGGCGCAGTTGTGCTGTTAGTGCATGTTTACACTGTGTTACACACACACACACACACACACACGCACGCGAGAGAGAGACCACAGATGTAGTATATGTAAAAGCTGTAGTGTTAAAGATGAATTAGTCGATATTTTATTGTCTTACTTGGACATAAATAACCTGGAAGATATGAAGAAAATGATCAGACAAACAAACATAAAGAATGTTTTCATTCGTGGCCTCAGCGGAAGTGTATTAATGAAGCCGCTGAGGGAAAACCCCGTTTGGAAAACTGACTTCCGGTCATGAGAATGAGTGTTTGTGTTTGGATGGACCTTCTGTCAGTCATACACACTGTACATGGCGGATATGGGGGAGGGATGAAGGGGAGAAAAATCATTCACATGCCAAACCCATCTTCCACCTACAGCTCTAGCACATTCATCTTGGAGAAAAAAAAACAAGACTACTCTTACCTAATGCACCCTTAAATAATCAGACCGTGCCGTTTAATACTGCACTAACTCCTTTGCAAAACCTTAGCTAACATGTCGTTGTTTTCTTTATAGTTATGATTGGTAGGTCTGTATTACAAAGCAGCTCAATGTGCAGTAAAGCCCAGTACCTAACTCAAAATATAACCCTTCCAAACCCCGTAATTTACTACAGCTCCACCATCCATCCATCTTCTATACCGCTTATCCTTCTTCAGGGTCACGGGGGAACCTGGAGCCTATCCCAGGGAGCATCAGACACCCTGGACAGGGTAACTTTAGTTCAATGTTTCTGTAAAGCATACATGCTAGAGTTCGAGCGATAGTGGATTTTATCGATACCGATAACTGAGTTGGGCGGTACCTGCTAATAACCGATTAATCAACCGATAGTTTTTTAAAATGGATACTGAATGAAAACACATCACTCAAAGTAAAATATTGCTGAATTTTATTACAAAATAAACAGTACTGTCTGTATCATGAAAATGTACTGCGTTTTTTTTAATATAATAAATATATATTTCATATTAATTATATATTATATAAATATCCAAAAAGTAACACTCCAAATAGCAAAGAACAATAGAGACATCCAAAATGAATCAAAAAACACTTCAAAGAACACAAAATTTGTAAGGATTATAAGTTTTTATTTCTCTCGTGCTGTAGAATGACAGCGGACCCTTCTCAGTCGCTCCTGCAACAGATGTAACCTGGAAAAACTATCGGTGCGAGTTTTTGCTGATAAACAATAGTTCCAGCAGTCGATTATGGGTTTAGATTAATCAGCAAAACCGATCAATCGGTCGACCTCTACTACGTTCCTTACTTCTTTCATTCATCTACAGTAAGCGCTTTAGCATGCTTAGGGTGTCGGTGGTGCGGAAGCCTATCCCAGGACTACAGGGCGTGACACAGGAATACACCCTGGATGGGATATCAGTCCATCGCAGGGCACCATGCACACACATGTACACACACTCACCTATACCCAAGGCCAATCCAGAGCCACCAATAAATCACCAATAATAATAAAAAAAAAAAAAAAAGGCGAAACAGTAATCTAAGTTTGGGATTGAGCCGGGGACCAGTGAGGCAGAATGTGGTCTCATATTATTTCATATATTGTCATAAAGAAAGAACAGCGATAAGAATGAGTGAGTCTCTCAGAGACACAAAACAAAACAGACAGCTGATACATGCAGCTCCAAAACAAACACGATTCAGTCACTGGCTTTGTTAAGAAAGAAACAACAAAGAGAGCCTCTATTGCATTCGTTTAGTGATGTGTTGGTGACAACATGTTTACAGTTTTAGAGTAAGTTGCTATAGGAACTGCATAAATGCAGATCATTTTAATTGAATGTGAATGTTTTTAATTATATCGATATAATGATTCTAATTTATTCAAAATGGCCAACCACCAACCTGCAGACATAAAATCAATATGTGGCATCAGTTCAACAGGAAAACCACAGACAACCTTACAACACTGACTGCAGTGAAATTACTGGCCACAGTTCCCCCGACCTGATCCCTCCCTGACCGCTCTGATCAAGTAAGCAGAAGCCTGAATCGAAAATATTACATGACAGTATTACAAGCTGCTGTTTGTACTAACTTCAGAAGTATTTAATTATTATAGACCAAGAAGCATTTAAAACTGTACAAACAGCACGTTTAAAAAGCACATGCGGAAAAGCTGTTTAATTAGTGAAGCTTGTGATGGCCTTGAAAATTTGCCCTATTTGAGTTTTCCCAGGTGTCTCCAAAACCAAACTAGGCCTCGTATCAGGCAGCTGGCAGTCACGCGTAATCTCCAAAAATAAATAAATAAAACATGAGATCAACACACATTTTTATTGCATTATTGAGCCGGTTCTTATGTAGGGTGCCATTCGTTTTTTCCATATGCTAACAGTTACCAATAACAACAAACTCTTGAAGATAACTAATTTAGCGAGAAAAATGATTGGTATTCCCACCCCTAATTTATCGGACTGTGTCATTTCATATACGCTCCGGAAGACACATAAAATTTTAAATGATCCAGACCACTTTAACAATATTTCAACCCCATTCTTTCTGGCCGCAGGTATAGATTACCCATGTGCAGAAAGGCCAGCTATGGTAGGAGTTTTGTTCCTATGGCTATACGAGCATTAAACACATGGGTAATCACCTATTGTGATGCCATCTTATGCTTGGGCATTTGTTGTATGATCCTGATGTTTTCTTTTTGTTCCCTTCTCCCCTCTATGCCTGTGATTGTTTATGATGGTTTATATGTATGGTGGTGTTGTGTTTGTTTTTCTACGTACCCACGGTAGAAACAAATTTCCTCTTCGAGGACAAATAAATTATCTATCTATCTCTCTCTCTCTCTCTCCACAAGAATATTTATCTTCCCTGCATAAAAGTGTGTTGTGCCATTGAATAAAATGTTAACATGCCAGTTCATTTGGTTAAAATAAAATTTGTAATTTATTTCCAGAGGGAATCACAAATTAGAGGAGGCTTGTGAGATGTATGCCAGAGCAGCCAACATGTTCAAGATGGCCAAAAACTGGACCGGTAGGTAACTCACAGAACGATCATGGGTTATAGTAATATGCTGCATGCGACAGCAGCATAGGTTAATGTTCAGTAATGAAAAGGTTTTAATTGCTTGTAGTTTTTGAGGCATCACTCAAACATGACGTTGCACATTATGTCATCTGTGTTGGCGTGCAGCTGCCGGAAACGCGTTCTGCCAGGCAGCCAGGCTACACATGCAGCTCCAGAACAAACACGATTCGGCCACCAGCTTTGTTGACGCCGGAAATGCTTTCAAGAAGGCTGATCCACAGGGTGAGGGTTGACGAGCTGTCTTTCATCTCGATTTCATTATACATTTGCTTAAAATAAATGTGTGTAAATTCACTTTAAAGCCCCGGATGTTTGCAGTTCAGCTGTCCTGTCTCTGTACCATATTAATAAGGTCTATGCATGTGCATTTAAGGTCTATATTTTTTAATGTAAAATGACTACCACAGATACGCCTTGCATAAGTAATGCAGTCAGAAACTTTAACATTTTTATCTTTCTTTTTTTTTTTTTTTTAACTTGATTCCCAGCATCAGTTTATGTAGATTCATGACATATAGTCCCAGTTAAGTCTGTTTTAGTTCCAGGTTGTGTCACTACAAAATGTGAAAAATTTCAATGGGGGGTGAATAGTTATGCAAAACAGTGTAATAAGGTGTACATTAATTGTGCAGATGTATCTGTTGTTGTTGTTTTTAAGAAAATGCCCCGTTTGTCTTGTTCTGTTTGGTTCATGATGCGTGTTGTATAGTAGCTCCCCACTGTGAACTCACAAGTTTGTTGCGTCTAAATCCTTCTTCCCTTTTTTCCCTATAATGCCTTCCATAGAGGCTATCAACTGCTTAAATGCAGCCATCGATATTTACACAGATATGGTAAGGTGAAGTTAGACTTGCCTGTGCTAATGTATGACTGATAGTTGTTTGTATTAATGGCAGTGTTTATTTACCTCAGTTTGCACTTACCACTATGGAAAGGTGGATTTAAAACCTTGTAGCTATGAATAGATACATCTAAAGGAACTGGGTATTTGCTGACATGTCGATTTTTTCCACTCCCTCCTTAGGGGCGATTCACTATTGCAGCCAAACACCATATCACAATTGCTGAGGTGTACGAGTCCGAGCTGGTGGACATTGAGAAGGTAGGACATTTTATACAAGTGTAGAGAACAAACATTTCAAGTATTTCAGTGTTACTCGGCCATATCGGTCGCTCATCAGCCAGCTCTCCCACATCTTTACAATAACTAGCAACCAGGAAGGGTGAACATGTGCTTTCTCCAAGATATTTAAAGCCAGGCCTCCCTGAGAGCTGGGCCAATTTAGTCAGACTCCAAACATTATATATATATATATATATATATATATATATATATATATATATATATATATATATAAAAATTGGTAAAATAAATAGAAAATTTGAAATAGAAATGTATATATGTGAAAATTTGTTAATTTGTCTAGTTTTTTCCGATAAAGTGCTACAATAAAATTTGTAATGGCATGTAATACAAATAATTGTACTAATAATAACATTATGAACCTTTTAATGGACATTTATTTGGTTTTCTTTTAGGCAATCGCCCATTATGAACAAGCAGCAGACTATTACAAAGGCGAGGAGTCAAACAGGTTGGTTGTTGTAGTAGACCATGTTTTGAAGAATGGAACGTTTGGCTATAAGTCAATTACATGTCATTTCCTGCTGATCATTTTGATATTGTCATTTTATTTGGTAGCTCTGCAAACAAGTGTCTCCTAAAGGTTGCGTCATACAGCGCACAGCTGGAACAGTATCCGAAGGCCATTGAGATCTATGAACAGGTAGCAAATTGATGACTACCAAGGTGTTTTTAAAAAAATAAAAAACGAACGTTGCACTACAGTTCCCATGACCTTCACTGAATGTCTTTAGGTTGGAACAAACACCATGGATAACCCCTTACTGAAATACAGCGCCAAAGAGTATTTCTTCAAAGCTTCTTTATGTCACTTCATTGTAGACGAACTGAATGCAAAGGTCAGTCTTCTTAGCAAGAAGTCAGAACCCTTTCAAGATATGGACGTTTATTCTCTTGATTATTTGTATTATTGCGCACTGAATATTTTCTGTTCAAACCTATAGCTTGCTGTTGAGAAATACGAGGAAATGTTCCCAGCGTTCACGGATTCAAGAGAGTGCAAACTTCTGAAGGTCTGTAAACGCTGTGTTTAAAAATACATCTTTTCAAAAAAGAAAACCATTTTGCTCATGTCTCATATGAACATGTCTCCTTACAGAAACTCCTGGAAGCCCACGAGGAGCAGAATGCAGAGGCTTTCACAGAAGCGGTAAGATCTCTCCCATCTTCTGAATCTGTCTGACAAGACTGACTTTAAGCTACAAGTTGAACTTGTATTATTCAAACACAGAATATTACTGGATGTGTCCTGATGTTACAGTCCAGTACAACTCTCACTCTGGTATGCTGAACAAATCGGTAGCCCTCCGGGACAAGGAGATTTCTTGTACGGGCTTTTAGAATTCTCTTCGTAGTTGCCCAGCAGACAAATAGAATAAGAAATAAATAACCTCTAATCTTTATTAATTCTTACAAACAAAATTTCTCATTTGTTTTGTAGAATGTTTAAACAACTTGCCTGCTACAAACAATCACCGCTCCATTCAACACTAGCCAGACTTAAGTATCTGTTTCTCATATCTCATAGCAAAATGTTGGCCAGTAACTTGCAGATAAATTTTTTTCGATGTGCTATATTTGGAATTTTGTTAGAAGAGGGTAAGGATCACACACATTTGTTACTCCTAGTCTGTATTAATGCACTTAACTAGCTAACCATGTTAGCTAGCACTTTTTAACCCACCCAATTAGGTTTCTAGGCAACCAAAACACAGAGCTGGGCAGCACACTGGAGCGCTCACTTGCCTGATAGTTAGTACATTTCTGATTTGCTTTGTTTGACCAATAAAACATGTGTGTGAGTATGTTTCTCTTCCCTTTACTAGGTGAAGGAGTTTGACTCTATCTCACGTCTGGACCAGTGGCTGACCACCATGCTTCTGCGCATCAAGAAAACCATCCAGGGTGATGAGGGGGACTTGAAGTGAGATGATAAATTGTGGGGAAACTATCTACGGCATGCCGCCCCCTCCCCAATGCGTTTATTTCATTTTTGTGCAATGGCCAAGACCAGGTTTCTGACCACAGTATGTCAATTTATTGCTGCGCCATTTATAGAGAATGTACAAACCTACGCGCCGAGTTATAAATCTTATTTTTAATATATTCACCCATTTGGACGGCTGCATCTAAGGAATCATGTTCTCATAACATAATGGTTATGTAGTTCAGTATAGGGAACACCGTGGATAAAGGAGGGATGTGAGAACTTGATCTCTGCTGGAGTTTGGATGGCTAGTGCTGCATGTCGTGTAGATGTAGTTCTCTTGAATATGAACAGAAAACTTATTCTTTTTCTCTTACAAGTTGAGTTATTATTTATTTTCTTCTTTTGTGAGTTGATTTATCTGTCTTTAGTGTCTAGAAAGAGTAATTGCTGTTACTGTATGTGCTAAGAGACCAGGGATCCAAGACTATGATTGGATTATATCAACAACCAACACAAATGAATAGTGGAATGGTTATTCATCTTTCATTTCATTCATTTAATACTTTCATTCAGGTTGATTTACATTCTTCTGACTTGTTTGGGATTTTTTTTTTTTTTAAACTTAATTTGTCATCTCTACTTTGCAGTAAGTGGGTTGGGTATTCTTCTCCAACCATAAAGTCTTTGCTTTTTGTTTGTTAGCCTGTCAGTTCCATTGTGTGTCGTGTTGTGAAACCATAGTTCATGCAGCACTTCAGCTAGTGCACTCTCCATACTGAAGGTATTTAGCAGCGCATGTCAGTGTGTATTAGTGTTCTTGATGTTCAGTATCTCATTGTGTGTACAATTTTCAAAAAAGCCATCAGAAGAAGCGACCTACATGCTTACCTAGGTTCTTTCTGACAGAATTATTGATGTCTTCAATTGCTGAATGGGTCTATGAATGTACAGAAATAAAAAATATATATATATCAATATTATACACAAATGTGACCTGCCAGAAGTTTGTTAAACAGTTCCTCCAGGATTTTGTTATTTTGCGCTCGCAGATAATGAACGTAGAAATTAACGCAATATTTGAAAGAGCTTGCAATTTTTCAAAACGACAACAGATTTTCCACAGATTGTGTGAAGCCAAAGCCCTCTTCGATTCACGTGTGTGGAACATGTTAGATAGTACAGCTAAAAAGCCTCATTTACCAACAAACATCACTGTGAAAGACCAAGCAAAACAATCGTGTACAATTTCAATTTCACCAAATCACATCGTTTCCCACAAAAAACTCTGCAAATAAGCCACAGCAACATTTTTGGCCGCAACAATCACAAAAAAACTCCATGAAATCCTGTACGGAACGATTAAATCCTGTACTATGTGAAAGGCTGTGGCCAAGTGATATAGAAAACACTCACCATGATGCCCAAATCTCATTAATTTTCAATCGATTGATCTATTTGTGCAATGGATATACAATATGACTGACTGCCACATGAAAAATAAGGAATATTATCCCAAATAATTAAAAAAAAAAACAAAAAAAAAACCTCCTGGTAGTGTCTTCTTCAGTAAACTTCTACAAGAACAAGATCTTTAAGCCACACAACACAGAGCTAAAAAAAAAAAAAAAATCCTTTTAGAATAATTGGATCTTGGATTTGATATCCTCGTTCTTAATGGAAGAGGAATGTTTCTTTTGAGAAATATCATTCATAATATTCTATACAATAGGCATTACTATATTTACAATAAATAGAAGAGACCAATCAAAGATCTAATTGATACAGTGTACAGATAAGACCTACTAAATATCCTTAAACTACTCTCCTGCAGAGATCTCCATGGCCTCTACTGTTTCTGTGTTCTGTACATGCTCAGTCGATCCCTCCTGTAATTCTGACTGCTGTGCCTCCTCGACCTGCTCCACATCTGACTGTGTTGTTACACACTCACTAGATGTAGATAAAGTGACTTCGACCGGAGAGAGAATGCCTTCTGTGACTGCGGCTACATGTGCTGCTGAAGTTGCAGAAGCCAAGATGGTGTCGGTGGCTGGTTCTCTGAGAGCGACCGTGCCGGTCAGCGAGGCTGAGCCAGAGATGGAATGTGCAACAGAGATAGGAATGGAGAAAGGCAGAGCAACAGGGATGCTGACAGTGGAACTCTCCAGTGAAATGACACTGGATCCGTCTGCAGTGACGATAGGCTGCAGTTGTGTACCAGGTGGCACCTCTGTCTGGATAACGGTCAGATTTCCCAGTGTCCCATGACTGACCACAGTGATGGTGCCAGGGTCAGCCCAGTCTCCAGTGATGCTCACTGGCTCCTCTGGCACAGACACTGTCTCCTGGCTTTTAGTGTCAGTCAGATCCTCCACAGCCTGATGTTTATCTGCATTCACTGCTGCCTTCTCCTTCTTTACAGACGAACCTTTTGGCTTCTTAACACGTTCCTCTACATTACCCTCTAACACAACAAGGTAATTCTTCCAAGGTGTATCTTTGTCGTGGGTCTTCGTTTCACAAAATATACATAGAGGAGAGAGAGAGAAAAAAGATCAAATTAATGATCAAGTGTAACTTCAGGCAGTTTGATTATACCTTAGTCATGATTATAAAGGTGTGGCTACCTTATACAGTGCATACCAGAATTATTGGCACCCTTCATGAAAACATGCAATATGTGATATTTTTAACTCAAACATACAGGGACATTTAAATGTGTTTTCCCCCCAAACACAAATGCTTTTTATAGCATTTGTTTCTACAAAATGCTGGTTTCAAAATTATTGGCACCCTTGTAATTAATATTTTGTGGCACCTAGCTTGAAGAGAATAATAGCACTGAGTAATGCCTAACAATGTCATACTTCATATATGTACAGCCTGAAGTTGTACCGATTGTACCAATCCCTTTTGACACCTTGGTTTTGCACAAATAATTTATTAAGACTTGTTAATCCAACAGCCTTAAAAATCACTATACAGTGACACCGACTGTAACCGGATTTAGGTTTGCATCTGTGACTGCCCACATTTGGCTCAAGCTACATGCTCGTGTAAAATCATGGGATATATGCAGTCTAACATAAAAGGTATGAAGAAGTATTACGTTATATGTATTCTATGAAGGAATATTCGAGCGCAATATTATTTTGGGAATAGCAGGAAAGCAACACTCATTTGCGTGAGACACATAAGCATAAGCATGTTACTTTCTACCATTCGGTATTTAAACCCGCACGAAATTGCAAAACTACTGAGAGGCAAACTTTATCCTGTCATGACTGTTTGAAGAGCGTGGTGTCATTTATTGCAGAGGATGTAAAATTCCATCCTAACCAGCAGCAGCTCACTGGACTTTCAGTTACGCATTTAAAAAAATCAGCGCAACACCAAAACCCCCTGTTTTGAACCCCCGTTCTAATGCCTGGATATGTTTGGACACTTAGCCCTCAATATAAAGAAGTTATTTTTAAGTGATTTTTTATTTTGAAAATAATTAAACTCGCTGTAATTTTTTGTATATTTTTAATGCATTTGAACTGATATTAGAAATGACTTGTCATTTTGAAGATTTTATATTTTGGGGACTGAGAGTAAATTAAAAATAATATAGTTTTATCAAGAATGAAAGTAGTCCTAATAAGAATGATTGAATTTTTTTTGTTTTAGTACAAATATTTTTTCTTTGGGAAATTTGACAAATGTGTGTAATATACATTTTATACAATAATTTTATGATGGTTACCAATAATTCTAGAGGATGCTGCTTGGTAGGTGCACTTGGTAGCTACTTAAATATATTTATATATACACTGACTTTAACCCATTTTATATAATATTAAAACTGCTAATGTTCTGTCTGTCTTCTGGATTACAACATCAGCTTACCAAAGTGTGTCGGCGGACAGTAGATTTGTCCGTAAACGTTCGGCCACACATGCTGCACATGTATGGTTTCTCTCCTGTGTGGATCCTCTGATGCCTCTGAAGTGCATTCAGCTGGGTGAACTGCTTATCACAGTCTTTACAGTGGTAAGGCCTCTCACCTGAACAGAGCACGTCAGGAAAGCACAGTTTTTTCGAATGTATTATCTGAGATAGACGAAATGTTTCTTGGAAATTAGCAGAATGTACAGATGAGGAGGTGGGAGAAATGGACAGACTAAAGGACTAAAGTGCTGCTGTACTGCTCATTAATCCTAGCAGGTATCAGTAGGTAGTTAAACGACATTGTGGCTAATGTAGGAAACCGTTAGCCAAAGTGAAAATCGACCAACATGTTGACGAAAGACATTTAAAATTAAAATAAAAACGAAATAAATCTTCGATGGTTTTTAAGATTACATGTTAATTATAAAGTCTAATGTGCAAGTTGCTCAGGAATACCTGTGTGAATTTTCATATGCTGATGGAGTGAGTTACGCTGTGCAAATGCTCTTCCACAGTTTTCACACTTGTATGGCTTCAAGCCTGAATGGATTCTTGCATGATGTTTCAGGTATTCTTTAGAGGCAAAGCTTTTCCCACAGTTTTCACACATATAGGGCTTCTCCCCTGTTAAGACAAACATCATACATAAATAACTTGCCTCTAAGACAGTATTCTCTAAGACAGTGCAGATCATTAATGCAAGCACCTGTGTGGGATCGCTTATGGTAAGCCAGCATGTGGTTCTGGGTAAACCTGGCATCACAAAGGTCACAGGCAAAAGGCTTCTCACCAGTGTGGATCCTGAAGAATACAAAACAAGATGTTGAAGCATTACAAATCTGGGACTTGTACCATGAAGCTGGTTTAGGTGGCTAGCCAGGTACGTTTCAGGTTACTTTGTGACAACCCTGGATTCTAGGTACCATGAAAGTTTCTTGGCTTTTACCGGTGTTCATCGCCAAAGTAACTTACGCTCCATGGCTAACCTGCTCCGGGGCAGGTGATGTTCTGGGTAAGAGAACTCAAATCCAACTTGGACCAATCAGCTGTGAGCAAAGTGACATTAGTGACGCAACTAATTCAACTCCCCAGCACAAACTGTAAGAAGAGCACTTCGCAGAGAAACATTTCATTCAACAATTTACATTTATATAAATAAAATTACATGAAAGATGTTGGGGTTATAAGTTTTCAATCGGTTTATTCTCATTGTGAGTCTATAAAGGTAAACTTACGCATTTACACAATCAGCAATGTTCCCGAGCTTTGGAAGCCGCAACAGTGTTGCTTTTTGCAGTTAGTGTGGGTTTGAATTCCTCATATTTCCGCAAAATAACTCATTGCTTTTCAACCGGAAGTATGCACACCTGCTTTTTCCCCCCATGTTGAACACTACTGGCTGTTTGGTGCTGACGTCACGCATTTATGCGCACGCGCTCGTAGACTAATCATAGCTTAAGGATCAAAGACCGAGGAGAGAGTATGTTGATAACCAGCATCATGGTACCAATAAAGCCTGATGGGATTGGTTTGGTTTTGTCAACTCGAAACTAATCCCGTAACCCTTAGTTTGTTCAACTAGCTTTAATGGTACGGGCCTCAAAAAGGAAATTCAAAGCCATTTCAATTAGCTTAGTTACCTCTGGTGGGTCTTGAGTGCTGAGCTCTGGGAGAACCGGGTTCCGCACTCATCACAGCTGTACGGTTTGTCCCCAGTGTGTGTCCTCTCATGCAGGGTGAGAGCCGTTCTCGAACTCAGAGATTTGCCACAGATCGGGCAGTAGTGTCGTTCTGTTCCACCCTCATGCACCTGCCTCATGTGCCTCGTCACATCCTTCTTGCGTTTGAAGGCCTTACCACACATGCCACAAAGAAAGAGCCTCTCGTCGTTGTGCACATGCCGCTCATGAATCTTCAGGTTGCAGCGGTTGGCGAAGGTCTGCTGGCAGGTGCCGCAACGATAAGTCGTGTCAGTGTGGATCCCATGACTGACCTTAACATGCTTTAAGTAGCTCTTCTCGTAGCGAAATGAACGAATACACATGTCACAATTATACTTAGAGCCAACCGGCTTGCGTTCCTTTTCAGCTGCATCGGTTTCGTCGACGGCAGCAGTTGGTATGAAGTCAGATTCTTGAAGTTCTTCTTCTGACACGTCACGATTGAAAGTGCATGGCGATTCAGAGCCACTGTCAGACAGAGCCTCCTTCTGGGGTACACCTGGATCAGTAGTAACATCTGATTCGGTTTCTCCAACTTCTAGTGATGCCTCTCGTTTCGCCTCGGATTTGTCTCGATTTAAACCAGCATCAGAAGCCTCAGGTTGAAACAGTGCTTTGCGGTACGGCTTCTTCTTGTTGAAGTCTACAACAACTCGGCGGCCAGCTAACCTGCTGCTCCTCCTGCCCTGTAGCACTATTTTGTCGCCCCTCTCGGTGCTTATGGTCTTCAGTGTAATTTGGAGTTTTTTCCTTGTATCCAGTGCTCTCTTTACAGCCTTTTTTGACCTCTCTTTCAGTAATTTGCCTTTGCTGGCACTGGCTCTGGCACGTTCAGACTTACAATCCAGAAGTTTGGTACTGCAAGCATCCACTAGGTCTTTGCAGTCGAGCAGCTTTGCCATGTTCAATATGCAGTCGAGACGGCTCTCCTCAACTTCCATTTTTCCAGAATACACATACTCTAAGAATTTGGTAAAGACATCAGGTGAAACGGTATTTACGAATAATTTTTCCACTCGCTCCTCTGCTAAGAGGAGGGTCTTAAAATACCCACTAGATGCAGCGAGGACTATTCGGTGGGCCGTAAATTCTTCCAGTTCCCCTTGAAAATCCACGTGCACTGTGATATCACACAGATTCCCTGTGACTCTAAACTTCCACATTGCTTCGAGTAAATGCTCATGGTGTGAGCTGGACATAAGCTGAACCACTTGATCTTTCATTTTCCTCAGCTGTCCTTTCCTGAAACGGTACAGGGACAGGTGAACACATGCGTCTCTTAAAATGTTTATATTTAATGAAAAGAACACAGTAAAATACATCATTCATTCATCATCTTGACTAACAGGTCAATACAACTAAAGGACCTTGACTGAAATGTTTTGCTAGCTGAGTGATATTATTTTTGAAGTATACAGCTTTACATCATTTCTAATAGTAACAGCTAATCTCTAGGTTAGCTAGCTACACATAAAATGTAGTTAGCTAGTTGGCTGAGGCCATACATGCAAGCGCGTCAGCTAATTTAGACCCTTTTATGTAAAAACCTTTTTAGTATTTGATTGTTTCAGTTATTGAATGTGTGAATAACTAGGAACCTTTAGGCAAATATAAACCCATTGCGACTATAGTGCATTTCGTGCTGCTAGCTAGCTACACACTTTGCCGTAAATTTAAAAAATAAAAAGAAACCGACGTTAACCAAATATTATCGGCTAACTAATGAGCCAAATAGTTATTAGCTTAGCTTTAGCAAGCTACGAGTTTGGAAGTAGCTAAGAACATGAACTCTCAAGACATGAAACAGAGTCAACTAGCTGCACAAAAGTGATTTCAGTGAGCTCAACTTGTTTAGTGCAGTCTGTGCACAAAGGACTGAATGGAGAGTTTACATAGCTGTTACTGGAAATATCTTACCGTAAGCTCGGTAAAATGGCAGCCCTTTACAAACACACGGCCGTATGAGAAAGTATTTCCTGTAGAAATCGCACCCAGCTCTCAGTCCGCCATGTTGGAAACGGAACAAGGGAATTGTAGTTTTAGAGAATATCACTGCTAAGGTTTGTGAATGCAAAAGGTACACAGCAGGAGCTGCAAGACTGTTCATTTTTACAACGTTTTCATAATTAAAGGGGGAAATGGTCAAGAAAATCTGTATTTAGGCTGTTATTGATGCTGTTAAATGCTGGTAAGCACTTCATCCTGATCAGGGTTGCGGTGGATCCAGGTCCTATACTGGATTTGATTCAGGAGTACCCTAGAAGGGATGTTAGTCCATAGCACACACATTCACACACTTTTTTTTTGCACATAAAAATACATGTTTTGTTTGAACAAATATAAGAATACAGACCCATATTTAAGGCAGTCCAAACTGAGCTCAGGACTCAACTAGAGTCCACGTATTGCAAATTCAATTGATTGGGCATGATACGGGAAAGCACACATCTGTATATATGAGGTCAGACCAAAAACCAAGCCATGAAGTCCAAGGAGCTCTCTGTAATCAAATTGTGTTAAGACATAGATCTGAGCAAGGGTATAAAAGTATTACTAAATATTCCCAGGAGCTCGGTGGGCTTCAACATTGTGAAACAGAAGAAGTTTGGAACCAGCTGGACTCTTCCTAGAGCTGGTCTTCTGGCCAAACTCAGTAACCAGGCTAGAAGGACATACAGCATATGACAGGCACTTAAGTTTTGGGGTGCTTCTCAGTAGCAGGGATGGGGAGACTGGCCAGAATTGAGGGGAGGATGAATGCAACCATATACAGAGATGTCCTTGAACAAAATCTGCTCCAGCATGCACATGACCTCAGACTGGGATTCACCTTTCAGCAAAATAACAACATGAAACAAACAGTCAAGATAGTGCTGGAGTGGCTTTGGAGCAAGACTCTGAATGTCCTTGAGTTGGCCAGACTTGAACCCCATAGAACATCTGTATAGAGACCTAAAGCTGGGAGTTCACAGATGCTCCATATCCAGCTCCATGATTAGGATCTGCTGAGAAGAATGGGAGGAACTGCCCAAATGCTGGTGTGCATAGCTTGTAGAGACTTACCCTAGAAGACTCAAAGTTGTAAGACTCGGAGCATCAAAGGTGCTTTTGCAAAGTACTGAATAAAGCGTCTGAATACTTATATAAATGAGAGGTTTCAAATCTATAACACGATATATTTGCAAATACTCAAGGGGTCTGAATACTTTCCGAAGCCACTGTACTTGCATTTTTAAAAAAAACTTTTATTATACCACAATGCTTTTGAATTCTTAAATCAGATTGTTTAGATGGTGTTGATGAATTTTCTATAAAAGCAGCTCTGAAAATAGTGCTAGCTGTAATTCAGATCACAGGTTTATATTAATGCTCTTGTTCTAATATGTTATCGTTTCAGTGGTAACAATAACAAGATGATCTATATGTTATTATCTAAGTCTAATAATAAAAAGATTCAAATGTTATTTAACAAAGAAAAATGTATGAGCATGTATAATTGTCTTGTCAAGATTTCTGTAAACATATGTTAAATTTAACATTCATAGAAGGGGTCTCGGGTGTCTCCATCTTGTAATGGTTTTCTGCCTCAGGAGAGACTTCAGGGCAGAGGACTTTGACTGGTTTCTCAGTAACATGACAAGCACTAGCTTTTTGTCTTATTCTCTTCCAGAGAGAGCGAGAGAGTGAAAACAGAGAGGCTGGTGAAGGAACAGCTGTTTATAGTGCCTATAAAGGAAGCGATAACAGGAACTTCTTTCGCAGACATTCCACACCATTACATTGAACTATGGACAGTTAAAAAGCAGGACATCATTCAATAATAATAAAAAAAATTGTCATCATTGACAAATCGTTGTGATACATAAGAGGAATAAAACACTTCAGAATATGATATCATGAAAATAATCCACTTCAGTGTGGTAACAGCATCACACAACCTGGGTTGTAGATTATTTTTTCTATAGCCATATATCCTGTCGTGTTTTACATGCAGTATGTCAATAATAAAATCTCTAGGGGGAACAATGAGGGTACGATAAATGTTGCTGCATACATTGGATTGAATAGCAGTGTTAACAGTGTAAACTATTCATAGGTTTCAAACAACTTGAAAAAAATGTATTGCTCAAAATAATAGCCACTAAAGCCACACACCAGATATGAAGAGATGTCTATACTGTACATCTAAAAGCAGTCAACATAATCCAGATCACAACTCCAATCTGAGTGTCCACATAGAACGTCACCATCAGTAATACTAATTTGATCTTTATGCCATTGCTTGTAATCCCTCTGACGTTTGTTCTAATACAACCCCTTCTATTCTGATTCTTTTTTATTATTAGTATTATTCCTAAAATCCCAAAACAAAACACCAATCAAGATTGTAGCATGCAGACAAGGAACTAATGCCTAATGGAGGAACAATCCCATAATGCTTGGCAACATGATGGCACGCCTAGTAGCCTGCTGATATTCGTCCTCCAGCTTGTCACACCAAATTTGCACCTCTGAACAAGACAAAACAAACAATAACAACAAACAATAACAGTGAGAGCAAATCTTGTCTGGAAATATGTCCACTTGAGGTCGCTATTGCACACAGATTGTGTGTCGAGAGTGTAAAGGAAGAATGAATAGCCAGATACAGGTAGATACTTAACCAGAGTCAGTGAAGATGAATGGTTGCATGTGTTAAGTTGCTCTCACAAGTTAGTCACATGATAGTTAGTAATACTATACTGAACATTTTTGTAGCCAGACAACAACTTACCTAAAGATCAACATAAAATGATTTAATATCTAAAAACAGCCGTTGTGAATTTACTTTGAAGAAGCATCAAAGTATTTGTTCTAAAGTTGAGTTCACACAGATAACATGTATACAGTCTACATTTGTTACTTGCAATCTGTGAAATGAAAAGAAAACAGCTGTTCTTTAATAAGTAATGCAGGCCATGTTTGATTTTGCAAATCAAATGCAAGCTTAGAGCATTCCATTGTTGTCCCTGTGCCTTTTTTGTGCTCTGTCCACCTCCAGGATTCACCGGGGGGTTGCTGAAGCTGCCAGGCTCTTTGTATTGACATAGGAAATCCATACGCCTTACATTTCGCTTAATGAGTTCTGCAAGTGCACGGCTCCTTCCTGTGACTCATTCTGCACTTGTGTGGACCGGAGGCTGTGGTTTTCCATTTACCACTGGACCCCAGCCATGGTGTCTGCAAGTCTGCACGCCTGTAACCCTGCACGCCTTCGAGCCAGCCAGCGAATGAAACGGTCCTCCTATTCAAAACAACGAAACTCCGTCTGCTCACATTCATTATGTTAGTATTTGGCTGGAGGTGTCGTTTCATGATAAACTATGCTAAGGTCACAGCATGTGTTTAAGTGTGACTGAATCCAGGGCTAATAAAATAAGCCAGCTATCAGGGGGGAGGATTTTGGATGACGGAAGTTGTAATTGATTATGTATGGAGTCTCCACAATGCTATTTCTTAGGGGACTATTAAAAACTACATGCCAGATGAGGTGATAAAGTGAAGGCTAGTGTGATGCAAACTTTAAGGAAGGAGTCAAATGTTCCAGCATGTAAGGTTTAGGGCTGTCTGTAAAAATCCAGAAATATGAACTATTAGCATATTTCTCATATAAGGGGGAAAAAAATTGAAGAAATCCAGGCACTGTGCATAAGTAATATTTGCATAGGCTTTGATAATATGCTGCAGTTGTGAATTGGTGATAAATATGAGTCATAGAGAAGGGTTAAATTTCAGTGTACTTGGGGACTTTGTCCTCAAATGACCAAAATGGGTTTGAATTCAGTTCAAGCCTTAGACTATGATGACTTGCAATGCAAAACAACAGTTCTCTTCCCGGTCTCAAATTTAACCACATTCTTAATACTATTCCAATCAAGCCTCTGTCCAAGCCAGTGTTCTGCTTCAATGTTTTTTTCTTTTTGTTTTTTTTTTTCTTTTTTGTATTCCCAGTTCAAAATACTATTCCGTTAGAAACCCCACACTCTTAACCCACAATGAATCACCACTGTTATGCGAAAGGTATGCAGTGGAAAAATACTCTTTAGTGAAAATATCTAACTTTCAGCATTTGGGCATCTCGGACATTTATATAGTTTTGCTTTGAGAGAGAGAGGTCCATGGGAACACACTAGCTCCTGTACAGTGCAATATGTAAGAAGAGATTTAAAGGCGTTTATGTTATGCAGTAAGTCTTGACTGAAGCCCTGACACAGTCTGTCATAGTTTTTCACTGCTAGTTTACTCTGCATCTGGCAGAACCACATTACTGCAGGTAAACACAGTACATCTCACTGACACTGACATCTCACTGCACACCATAGCAACCCAGCTTTACTTCTCTCAGCACCATTCTCTCCGTCGTGTAGCATGGATTTTTTTCAGTAAAATTATGGAAATCTGAAATGTGATAGACTGCAGCTAATTTCTGCATGTTTCAGAAAATGTAGCTATGCCAGTAGTGGAAAAGCAAATGGTTTTTAAAAGTGATGCAAGACATAAAACGAAGCAGCACAATGCCTCTATATATAGTAATTGTCTCATGGAAAGAAGCCACTGTATTTCACCCTGAAGTATATTGTGCATTAGTCTCATTTCACTGACATTGAGAAGTAACAGACTTCAGCCGTGCCTCTGACTCATTCAGTGTGCTATTGTCTCCTTGAGCCGTTCTTGCAATATATTCAACGCTGTAACAGTATAGCACACTTAACATTCCAAGAACCTACCTTATACACTCTAGGGACTAATGCTGATGCTAACTTTGGCCTATGGTTGGCTCTCAGTAATTACCCAAATGTCATATGATCTCTACTCTGTACTTTCTTTCTTTACATTATCTGTTGAGGATGAGAGAAGGTCGCTGTCTGAATGAGCGGAGATATGAATAGTCTACCGAAGTGAATGGATTGCCTTGACATGAGTCACGCCGTCTTTGTGAATGGAACACAAGTATAGCATCGACAAACCTGCTGCAGTGGATCTGCCTGTCAGCAGCCTGAAATAGATATCGCTCACAAATTGGCCAGACGAGTCGCGTCTCGTGTTGCCTGTTCAGGAGGGGAGATTTGTCCTGGGAGCATCTGTTTTCCCATTTTTACCCGTGAATCACACAGAAAATCTTATTTTGGCTATATATCGACCAGTATGATACTGACACCGACCGGAGACGAATACAGCCGAAAGACAGAGTGTAGGTGCTCTCATCTGTCAGATGAATCGGAAGTGGACATGTGAGATGATTTGACTTTGGCGTGAATGGAAGGCTTCAAGGAAGCAGATTGAATACACACTATGCTCCACTGAGTTGTCCCACTCATCACTGTGCCCAACACCAAGGCAGCCTCTCACTGAAATAATTAGAATAGGGCATCATCAGCAGATTCCCAAAGAATGCAAAAGTCATTAAGAAGTCCCAGCAGTCCCTCCTCCTCTTCTCTCTGTTCCCTTCCTCCTGTCGTCTTTCGGCATTCCACAGATTGCATCATTCTGGTCCTCTTGTTTTCCTGCTCTTGTGGTGACATGCACTCTCCATTGTAATTGGACTTGGAATTTACTTTTGTGCATTTCTCCTTTTCTCACACACACACACACACACACACACACACACACACACACACACACACACAATAATCACAGTACACACGCGCACAAACATATACACTGTCTCTTTTCAGGCTGCCGCAGGAATTTCATGCCTGGTTAACAAAGGGAGGTGCTGGAGGCTGTCCAGCTGCTTTCCTACAACAGCTCCCAGACCCACACACAAAAATATCCAGTGGTTTGGGTCTGATCTTTCCAGCACCGCGTTCATATAAAACTCATGCAGGGATCAGCAGTCTATACAGCTCACACTCACACACTGGATGCACTTTTTAGACTTCAGAGTTTACCCCTTAGGCTATTGAATCACACACTGAATGCACTTTCCGTGACATGGTCTATGAGGCACTGTGGGACAAGTGTCTCCCAGGACGCACATGTTTTACACAGTCTTAAAAAAATGTGCCATGGACAGGTTGGGTCAGCCATCAGCATGTTGCGTAATGTTCTCAAACATGGGAATTAAGAAGGGTTTTCCGCTCTTCTGTTCTTCCTCTTTGTTGAAAGGAGGTCACAGGAAATTAAAACAGAGCCACTCAGGCTGACATGGGCATTTTATTGACACAACAGCTCATGTGAAGAAGCAGTTCCAAGCACATAGTTGTTTTTAGGACATTGCATGCACCTTGTCATGAGGGATCCTCGTACGTCTGTTTGTGTGAGCACATGAGCCAGTATTTATGGTTCAAGGTCATCAACCTTCCACGTGAAATCCGGGAATGCTGTCATGCCTATCTAGAGGAAGTGCTGATAGCAAGCCATCTATTTTGATTATCTCTTGCTTTCTCTCGCTTTTCCCCTCTGTCCTTTTGCCTCTTATGAGAAATTATTTGAGCCAAAGGTTCGCCAAGCTGCTATCGCAGTCCACAACAGGACATACTGATCTAACCATTATATCCCAAATACATCATTATAATTGTAACACAATAATGAAAACTGGGAATACACAATCTGCAGTCTGGCTTCCAAAAAGACCATGCTTGAATAGAGAAGCAGCTGCCATATCAACAAAGGAGCATATACTTTACTCAAAGATTTTCATGTACATCCATCAGATCACTAAACATAACATCCTTTTGAATGAAGTAATGATTCACCTATTTTTGCAAAAAAAAAAAAAATTGAAAATTGCAGCATTCTATGTATGGTATTACGTACATTATGTATGGTATTTAAATCTGGATGATAATATAATTTTTTTTGCCGTTTTATTTTACAGCAGAATGGCACAGCAGATTGTGTTGGTGTCTCACAGCTCCAGAGTCACAATATATTTACATTTACATTTATTCATTTAGCAGACGCTTTTATCCAAAGCGACTTACGAATGAGGAAATACAAGCAAAGACAATACACCAGGGGTTCGATCTTGAGCAGCCTGTCTGTATGGAGTTTCACATGTTCTCCCTGTGTATGTATGGGTTTCCTCCTGGTACTCCAGTTTCTTCCCATTCCCACAAAAATGCTGGTAAGTGAACTGACTAAACTGATCTTGGTGTAAATAAGTGTGCGAGTGGTTAGAGATGGTATGAGTAGAAACAGACTGCAGTTTAAAGTATAAAATAAGACCCAACATGGCGGATGTATTATGCAAGTCTCACCCCTCAGTGAAAAGACTGCCTTGTTGGTAAAGATGTTAGCAGAAAATGCCTGGTTTATCAGATTCTTATACTGACGCATGTGTGGATATAGGGTGGTTATGATGAAATGTGCATGCAAAGAAGACATTTGTGTGTGTGTGTGTGTGTGTGTGTGTTGCTGGACTTTATCTCAGCTGTTCAAATCCGTGACATCACCTTGTCACTCTGTGTCTGGTATATGTGTCTCTCCTCATTCAAACAGATAAAAGTCTGGTCTTGTATGACTGAGAATAACATATGTGTGGAAGCATTTCCAAGATGGTCTACCTTTAACCTTGACCTGGATAAAGTGCTTACTGGATCCTGTGGACCAAAGATGGTTTTGAAAACCACTGAATTAGATATTTGACATTCTCCAGGTGTTGCAGGCTTTGCTTACCATACTATTAACCTTTATATTAGACTACACAATTGAGATGTAAGGGCACCAGTATCCTCTAATCCCTCAATCATCCCTATACATCCTCAACAAGGAGCGATGTAATCATGTCAGTGACATGTTGAAGAGAATGTAGACCGAATGTCTTATACGTTTGTGTTATCTGAATAATATGCCTTTGTGCTAAGCTGTATGAGGGTGCTAAACAAGATAGTATTTTCTGCGAAAACTATTAACAGGATGGGTTTCAAATAGGAGAGTATGAAATAATGATTTTCCGGAGGTGTCTGTTGTTTTCTAAGCAATAATAATAAAAGGTTGTAGTGCGGTGCTTCAACAAAATGTACTTTTTCACATTTTCAGTGGCCATGCATATTCCTTGTATAGATGAATAGAAGACTTTTTTGATCCTTCCTTTGCTTTTCTTACCAGTAGAAGAACTAAATGCCACTGTAATAACTGTAATGAGACTTCTCTCTGGCTGAAGCTGTGTGCACAATAACCCAAATGGCCAAAGATAGAAATATCCTTCCTTTTTTGGGACCATTAATGCCGAGCCACGGTGGTCTTCAAAGCTTAAAGGTATGTGCTAAGGAAAATCTCAGCGAACTAAAATATTTTGGAGAACACTGGGACAGTCTTAATTCCTGGATGACATTTTAAATCTTTAATCCATATAACCCACCAGGACACTAAGGTTTAACCAATTACTATGGTAGTGAGTACATAAATATTTTCTCACCTGTAAAGATGCAAAAGAAAATGACCGTAATTGTACCCATAGACCCATATGTACTCATAGCGATACAAGCAATGTGTCCTATCAGATGAGATGGAGAATTGTGATGTCTAAAATGAAAAAAATTGCTTATTTGTAATGTTAGAGAAAAAAAAAAGCAGTAAAAGTGAAACTTGTGTGTACATTTAGTCTTATCCAAAACGAGGCAAGCAGCCGTAGCACAGTATCAGCTCTTTCCTTCTGCAGCGTCTTAATCACCAGAACGGTTGGTATTTTATTGCAGAGGGAACACTCTGTATCCCTCGTTAGGGAGACTCCTCAGCTCCGTCGAGCCGGGTTGCCATGGTGACATGCCTGCATTGTCGTGGATCTTTTCTGTTTCAGTCTATCTCAGTGTGAAAGTGTGGGTCACTCTGTCAAACAACAGAGCTGAATGAGTCACTGCGCACGGGACACAGTTGGACTGCCAAACAGCTTCAGTACTGATGGAACGCGTACACACACAAGCTATAGTATGTTTACATGCATGAGCTCTGTAGATGCAAGAGGGAATTTCTATTCAGACCCTGACAGGCATTACACAGTGCTATGCAGCAGTTCTCTTTAACCTAGTGAATGCAGATTGCTGACTTTCCAACTTTTCAAAACGAATTAAAGGATACAGTGTAGAAAGCCAACATTACAGTAGTTGTTGAGGAATAGAGAATATAATATGAAGAATCTCACAACGTGGACTCATTATTCAAGCTTAATGCCACTGCAGTAGCTATAGATACAGAGGATGATATATGTAAATATGTATCAGTCTCAATCAAAGCAAAAACCAAAGCCATTATCAAATAAAATGACCAAAAAACCATGATTGCATCACCAGTTGAAATTGTATGCCATACTCTAGGCAGAGAGGGCTTACCCCTGCTGAGGTTTGGCAAGCATTAGCATTGATGCTCTCAATGTCAGCAGTGTCAACTTTTTGTAATAGCTCTTTGTAAATCCAGGCTGGGAATCAACTGTCCATCCCTGACAGTCACACATCCTCGAAGGCTGCCATCGACTACACAGATGATGTATATGCAGCTAATACTTCCACTGCAGGTGAAACTAAATAGTATACGCAGCTGCCAATATGCCTTTCAAAGCCCAATACAAGACCACAGATTAACATGACAGTGAAACTTAAAAATGTAGGGCTTTCATGCTATAATAGTGGAATAAATTGATTCAAGACGGCAGATTCAAGTGCAGATTTTTATCTGAACCATAAACGTAACAGTGGACACAAGGCAAAAATATGCAGACTATGAGAAAAGCTGTAACACACATGTCAAAAACAAAAGCTTGACAATAAGGTGCTGAAAATCTAGAACTAGCTGTACATAGGGGTGTGAGTGATCAATGAGACATGTGACATGGTCATGTGATGTGCTGGGGCTGATGAGTAATGTCGTTCATTGTGGATTTCAGCATAACTATGACACATAGCTACTTCATTGAAAAATTGGTCTTACTCTTAAAATAAGGAAAATAATCTTGTTCCTCTACTGGGATATGATACAAACTATTGTTGAAGCATGTTACTGGTTAAATCTAGCTCAATATTAGCTGGAAGATCTTATTAAGACAAAGTTTTATATATATATATATATATATATATATATATATATATATATATATATATATATATATATATCTTTTTTTAAAATGAGATTACTTTTCTAATGCAAAAACATGCTTGACAAGATTATTTTTATTTTCACACAAAAAACAAGACTCATTTCCCAGAAGCAAGGCTTTTTTTAAAAAACTTTTTTTGAAATTTATTTATTTTTATTTTTTTGTAGTGTAATATGAATATGAATTGCAAGTAAGTGCAATACTGCATACAGAAAGTGAAATATAATAATAGATCAAAGGAGATTGTGAGGAATTGTTAGCTGATCGTGTCTGGGCATCTTTGCTATTTTTGATTGAGCACCTGGTAAGAACGAAGCAAAATATTGAATCTTATCCGATGTTTTGTAGTAATCATATTTTTCTGCTAATGGCTTTGTATTGTGACTAGGTATCTCTCAGAGTGTGTGTGTGTGTGTGTGTGTGTGTGTGTATGTTTGTGTTTGTGTGTGTGTGGCTCAGTTGGATGACTCATACTGCTCAGGCAGGAAAGCTGAGCCCATTGCTCTCCAGCTCTAGGCATATTCTGTGGCTCTGCAGGCTAGGCATGGCATTCAGAAAGGGGATTCCCGCCAGAGATTTAGTGTGTGCGTGTGAGCACACAGCCGAGCACATGCGGCAGTATATATATGCGGCTGCGCAGATGTTCCTTGAGGGCCGACTGTTAATGGGGATGACTCATCCCAAGGAGACTCTAAGGACGGGTGCGGCGGTGATTCACCCTCTGATGTTTCTATGGATATATGCGTTTCTGAGAGAGAGAGAGAGAGAGAGAGAGAGAGAGAGAGAGAGAGAGAGAGGGAGGAATTCATTATATCTGTGCATGCACTGCTCAGTAACATCCTGCAAAATATATGCAGGACTTGTAAGCAAGCCAGTTCTAAACAGAGCTGTCTGTCTTAGCACTATGTATTATTTATATCCGTGCTGTTTATCAGATGCTATTTCAATTCTACTGCACACTGGCCGCTGATTAGCTGCTATTTTGAGAGCTACACCCTGATGTATGTTGCCTCAACCACCTACACTCTCAACATTAGATCTTTCTTCTTTACACGAAAAGTTGCTTTCCAACTTTATACAATAAGAAACCAGCTCTATTTGTGAATTCTTGCCTCCAACTGTGCAATAGGCACTTTTAAAAAGAATCATTAAATGCTCTGACCCAGATGGTTACATAACCTTGACAAGAGCATGTCGAAATTCCATGAATTCTGTGCCTTAGGCCTGGATGACACCTTTGCTACAAATAGTCTGGCAAGTTCAGCTTTAGAAAACTTGTACACATAGCATAATAAGCTGATGTTGGATGGCACCATCCGCAGCAAATTCAGTCATCCCTCCATCAGAGCATAATCACTCTTCTAATCTTGCCTAAACATGATGCCTCAGCACGGACTTCAGCTGCATTAGAGCTCATCTGTATTCTGATGGGACTAGACTCTCAGCCTGAGAATCATCAAGCCCCAGCAGAGAACATGGCATCAGCATCTTAACACTTAATCTGAGATCAGCATATAGAGTGATTGCTTTCAAATGTATTCAGGGTATCTAAGTAATGCATGACAGGAAGTGCTGTTGTAGGAAAATAATCAACAGAGCAAGGGTGTGATGTGACCTGAGGTAAAGAAGAGGTACTTTTACCACCTCAAAGTTGATTCTTGTCTTATAACAGCATGTCCCTAAGTATTTTATTCCTCTTATACCATAAGTTTGCTAATTATTACATATATACATATATATACAGTATCTCACAAAAGTGAGTACACCCCTCACATTTTTGTAAATATTTGATTATATCTTTTCATGTGACAACACTAAAGAAATGACACTTTGCTACAATGTAAAGTAGTGAGTGTACAGCTTGTGTAACAGTGTAAATTTGCTGTCCCCTCAAAATAACTCAACACACAGCCATTAATGTCTAAACCACTGGCAAGTGAGTACACCCCTTAGTGAAAATGTCCAAATTGGGCCCAAAGTGTCAATATTTTGTGTGGCCACCATTATTTTCCAGCACTGCCTTAACCCTCTTGGGCATGGAGTTCACCAGAGCTTCACAGGTTGCCACTGGAGTCCTCTTCCACTCCTCCATGACGACATCACGGAGATGGTGGATGTTAGAGACCTTGTGCTCCTCCACCTTCCGTTTGAGGATGCCCCACAGATGCTCAATAGGGTTTAGGTCTGGAGACATGCTTGGCCAGTCCATCACCTTCAGCCTCAGCTTCTTTAGCAAGGCAGTGGTCGTCTTGGAGGTGTGTTTTGGGTCGTTATCATGCTGGAATACTGCATACTGATCATGCTCTGCTTCAGTATGTCACAGTACATGTTGGCATTCATGGTTCCCTCAATGAACTGTAGCTCCCAAGTGCCAGTAGTACTCATGCAGCCCCAGACCATGGCACTCCCACCACCATGCTTGACTGTAGGCAAGACACACTTGTCTTTGTACTCCTCACCTGGTTGCCGCCACACACGCTTGACACCATCTGAACCAAATAAGTTTATCTTGGTCTCATCAGACCACAGGACATGGTTCCAGTAATCCATGTCCTTAGTCTGCTTATCTTCAGCAAACTGTTTGCGGGCTTTCTTGTGCATCATCTTTAGAAGAGGCTTCCTTCTGGGACGACAGCCATGCAGACCAATTTGATGCAGTGTGCGGCGTATGGTCTGAGCACTGACAGGCTGACCCTCCACCTCTTCAACCTCTGCAGCAATGCTGGCAGCACTCATACGTCTATTTCCCAAAGACAACCTCTGGATATGACGCTGAGCATGTGCACTCAACTTCTTTGGTCGATCATGGTGAGGCCTGTTCTGAGTGGAACCTGTCCTGTTAAACCGCTGTATGGTCTTGCCCACCGTGCTGCGGCTCAATGTGAGGGTCTTGGCAATCTTCTTATAACCTAGGTCATCTTCATGTAGAGCAACAATTCTTTTTTTCAGATCCTCAGAGAGTTATTTGCCATGAGGTGCCATGTTGAACTTCCAGTGACCAGTATGAGGGAGTGTGAGAGCGATGACACCAAATTTAACACACCTGCTCCCCATTCACACCTGAGACCTTGTAACACTAACAAGTCACATGACACCGGGGAGTGAAAATGGCTAATTGGGCCCAATTTGGACATTTTCACTTAGGGGTGTACTCACTTTTGTTGCCAGCGGTTTAGACATTAATGGCTGTGTGTTGAGTTATTTTGAGGGGACAGCAAATTTACACTAGCTGTTTACATGCTTGTGCGTTACACAAGCTGTACACGCACAACTTTACATTGTAGCAAAGTGTCATTTCTTCAGTGTTGTCACATGAAAAGATATAATCAAATATTTACAAAAATGTGAGGGGTGTACTCACTTTTGTGATTTACTGTATACATGTATTTTTTTAAAAAAATAAAGAATGACACATTGTACATTTCATTTCATATCAGTTTACCATTTAATATTGCGGAACATCTGCAAATCTAGTTAGTTCCTGCAATAAGAGACATAAACAGCCATTCCCTAATCAGTCTCTCTTTTTTTCCCTCTCTTTTTTAAAAGTGAATAAGCACGCAGCTTTTTACTGAGAAAATGAAAATCTTTCCTTAGATGTTCACATGATAAAAAAACAAAAAAACAAAACACTCCTTCCAATAAATGCTAAGTAAACTTCACCATGTCAGCAATTACACACAGTCATCTTTTTTACTTGTTAACTGGCTCATACTTTGTGGAGCATCTGCCATTCTAGTCCTTATGAATTAGCCACATATTAGAACAAATGCATTGATATTAAGATAATCTGTGATTTGCCTTGCAGACAGAATTACTGTCAGAGCCATGACAGAAAATTAATCAACACCTACTGACCAGTAAGATTTAAGAATTAAACGGTACTGTGGTTATACATGTGTCAATGCACTGAACCTCATAATAGGACATGAAACTACTCTTGGGTTCAGTATCCAAAGGAAAATTAGATTAAACTAAGCATACAGAAAGCTTCACTGTCAAACAGGCCAATTTGAGATCACTTTGTTCTTGTGCACGAACTTTTGGTCTACAGGCGATTGCTTGGGATCATGGGAAGCACGGCCTGCTCTAAAATTTCATTAATTAAAATGCAGCATTTGAAATGTTTCTACATTAAATGTAGAAATGTCTCTATATTATTCATCACTCTTGGTGAAATTCACTATTTTAGCAAATCAAAATATCAGATATATTCCTGCAATATTGTGCTGTTCATTCTTCCAGCTGTTTTTGGTGGATAGTACAGCCTGCATGAAAATCTCCTTTGAAGCCCGTAGACTCACTGCTAACAGAACAAAACTCTATTGACGCAAAGCTTCACTGGGCTTCTATGGCATACTAGACTGCACTGTGTTTTAATGGAAGCAAAGATTAATGCCCATTGGACAACAGGCTTTTAATATGTTATTAAAAGCCTGTACATACGGCTTAACTGGGACTCAATAAGTGTATGGCTGGGTGGATTTTGCATTGACAAAAACATCTCAGAGTTTATCGGATAGTGCACTCTTCGCTTGTTCTGCTTTGACGCACGGCTTCTCCCTATGATGAGTGACAAATCTCTCAACGGGATGAAACTCATAACCAGCTGCCAATCACTGCTAACTACGATATACACCTTGTTACACCTCATTTTTTTTTAAATTATTTGTTTATTTATAGAATTATCTAGCTAATCATCAGCTTAGCAGCTTTTTAGCATGGCTAATGTTGTTGATCTAATTTTGGAAGAGTCTTTTGATGCTCTTATGAGGAGAGACTAAGAATTAAGCATGAAACCAGACCAATAGATGAAACAGATAAAAACACACACAGATACAGTATGTACTTCAGTAACAATAGCTGTGCTTCCCCAATTTTAAAAACCACCAGCTGCCACTGTTTTGGTCTATGCATCTCTAGTGCTTACATGTAGTAAAAGAAAATGCATTATATTATGAAAGCTGTGATGATTACAGGACTGCACTGTGGTCCTTAACCACTGCTGATAGTTTTTTAGTTTTTTTTTTGTTGTTGTTGTTTTTGTTTTGTTTTAATGAAGGATGAAGCATATTCAAGTGTAAGAAACCCTTGAGAACAAAATATGATTTAAGGAGTGCTTTTGTGCCCAGGATAGAAAGGTTGCTGTTTTTGCTTATACACTGGGCACTGATGGGATATCATCCCTACTAAATGAGTCAGAGGAAGTGCTTGGCTCTGTGTTCTCCTTTCCTTCTGTTATACTGTCATACAGATTATTGAACCAGCCAAACACACTCATATGTGCAGCTTCAGATGTCTGTCACAACGGGAATTTTTAGATTACCACTAGGCTCTCCTTTTTTTTTAGTGAAAGCACTGCTGTAGTTTTTTTCTGAATGAATCTTTTAGATTCACCAACACCTTGCTCCATGGAACATATTCCTTAAAATGAAAGTTCACACACACTAACTCAGAATCATTTGTGCACGGCTGTTCGGTTTCACCTCTGCATCTGTGCACATTTTTATCCCAAAATGGAGTATTATGATTCACTGTTGTCTGAATTGGGAGCTCTCTCTCTCTCTCTCTCACTTAAACACACACACACTCTCTCTCTCTCATTCCCTCCCTCTGTCTTTCATCTCTCATCTCTGCTTGGCAGCATAAACGATGTCCACAGCTTGCGTCTTGCCCCTCACCGTTGCCATGGCAACTGCCGGGACAGGGGAACACTTTGTTCTTTGCAAATGGGTCACGGTCGAAGCGACTCATGCCGAGCCATACTGAGCTGCTGGTTCTCCACGCTGCACTGCTGATGACCTATATCACCTCTTCAAAATGGAATCCCTGGCAGATACATGGGAAAGATACGTGTGATATAGGCACTGACATCACCTGAAGAGATAGGGCGGGGTATTTTATACACATTAGAGAACCTCACACTAACTAAAATCTGTCCCACACTACATTAAAGCACCCCTATTATGATATATAAAAGTGCCTAATTTTGTTTTAGAGGTCTCATACAATAGGTTTACATGCATCCAAGGTTAAAAAAACACTTTAAGTTTCTCATAATTTACATTGCAGCATCACCTCTTTTTCTCAGTGTCACAAACGACTCGCTCAAGGATCCGTTCACTTGAAACTGCTCCTTTCAGGGATCCTACACTGCTCTGATTGGTCAGATGTCCCAGTCCGTTGTGATTGGTCTACCACTTTCAGCGCGTGTCAGAAAGGAAGCACCCACTACCACATCTAAATTTCAGCTCAGTAATAATGTCGAGTCTGATAGTGATACGTTGGAAGATCAACCCGAACCATCATCGCAAGCACGACGAGAACAGGATGCTTCTCAGTGGTAAGTTTGGATGTAGTTTGACAATAAAATGGGTTAGCCGGTTAGCAGAGGCCTACAGCTGTACACTGGCTGTACACGTATACAACATGAAACTATGCATCTGGAACACTTGGTAGGTAAATATATACATACATCAATAATCATACTTACAGGTTGCGAACTAGAGGTGCAAGACTGTTGAAATAAAGTGGGTACAGCCCCATATTTAACGAATAATCATTTCGCTAATCCCGTGTTGACTTCAGCTAGATTTGAGAAGCAGTTGTCAGTGAAATGACGGAACACAAACGAAGGTCAGAGTTGAACTGCTGTGGTATCGTTTTAAAATGAATTTTAACCACTAACGCTTCACATCCTCATCCTTTGGGAGTCCATGCAAAGTGGTTTTGCTTTTGCAGCGCAGAAAACAACATCTTCTAGACATTAGAATGCGACTACTGTAGTTTAGTGTTTGAGGGCGGGTCAAAGTACAAGTTGTTCGCGAGCAGCCAATGAAGACCAGAGACGGGGGTTTTTGTTACAAACCTATTTAGGTTAGTACAGGAAATAAGCCTGGAATTACTGACGACTCGTTTCAGCTGTTCAGAATCGGTTCCTTCTTTTGGGAGTCAGTAACTCCATGTGTCATGCGCTTTGATTTTTGAAACTTTGCAGACTTTTTACATTCACAAACAGCTACATAAACACACTACATGAAAGGTAATATCTGAAAAAGCATAATAGGGGCACTTTAATAATGAGTGTCAGCTCGTCTTTCACTACTGATATTTATACCTAGTCTGGAAACCAGTACACATATGAGATAAGTGAAGTTTTTGGGTATTTGAAGATATGTTATATACATAACTAACTCATAATTCATTTTCAAGGCTTAGAAGTGCATATGCAGTTTTACTCTTACAACATTAAAGTATAATAATAATAATAATAATAATAATAATAATAATAATAATAATTGGTATTATTTAATAATAAATAACTCTGTATATTAACAATCTTGTTTGAGTAATGTTCTTAAGTACTGTTTGGAGGCTGTTTTTCCACAGACAGTGGGCGCTAATTTTAAATGCATGCCAGCTGGAACACATTTCTTCCTGATGCAGCAGAGAGCCATTTGCACCATGTCGGAAAAATTATTTTGCACATTTCACATCCGATCGGTTTGTCTGGCCTAAACAGGAGAGTGACTAAATTGTGTTCTCTACAGAGTGACAGAAAGGTAATATTGAGATTATAGTAGGTGCACTGAATATTCATAGATTTTTAACAACACATGCAACAAGAACACTTGAGATCAATATCTGGGTATGCAAAGAATTTATATTTTGCTTATATACATACATTTACTCACAAAAAGCCAGACGAACCTTTCAGAGTCTTCTAAATATGTACATTTTAAATTATAGGAGGGTATAATATGAGACAATAGTGATTATACTATGCTTAAAAAAACCCCTGAGTGACTGAGACAGAAAAACAGAATATGACTCATACTATGACTAAATGCCCTCTGAAAGTGATTCGTCATTTTTAGATGAATTTAAATTTATTTAAATGTACAGTATCGAAAGGTTGAGGGGAATACAGTATATACTTTTCAACTATACTACCCAACATCTTCAATTAATGTTCAAGAAAAATGTGAAAAACAGTCCAGGAAGTTGTAAATGTACAACTGGAGTGTCTGGAGTAACATTCACAACCTTCACATTCACTTTTTCTTAGCCTTTCCTGCTGTATGATCCCAGAGGCCTATTCATGTATGCACTTTTGCATATGTTTAAGCTGCATGTTCATACTCACACGCATTCAGTGACATGATTCCTCAGTGTGTTGAAAGGGGCCGAAGAGCTTCCAACAAAATAAGTTGTCTTTTGCTGGGCTGCCAGGAGCCCTTCATTCTGCGGTTTGGCACTGCAACCCTGTGATGTTAACTCAAGGGCAAAACGAGCAGCTCGCGTCCAAAGCACAGGAGCCCCTGCCATACAGGAACCACACTGTCTTCCCTTTCAGAGAATGTTCTTGTAAGAATTAGGGCTGTCATACATTTCACAGATTTAATGAGGCAAAGCAGAGAGCAATGTGCTAGACACTCCTTCAACCTGAGTGGACAGTTTGGTATTAAAGATGTTACTTGTTCTGGAGTTTATGGAATCGTACAAATCAATTTTCAGTCTTGCAGATGACTATGATGTTATGAAATAACAGCAACGTGTCAAATTAGGTTTAGGTGCTGGTTTGGGAGTACCTTCTTTAATGGAAGATTTGCATAGTGGGTCCAAGTGAAGAAGAGTATGCATGTACTTTTTAGTAGGCCTGTGTTCATGCTGGCTTTAAAGGTTTATTTAATTATTTAATTATTTTTGAAGGTTTTTTTTTTTTTTTTCCTTCAGGTAAATGATGTAACCTACTTTTTTGTTCCAAGCTTTGGCAGCTTACCATATCTTGATGACATTGTGCCACTGTCCTCCAAACAGGATGATGCAATGAAAGACAATCCACTGTGCACAGGAACAGTCTCCATTCTGAAATATTCTAAAATGACTCTAACCTACAGTCTAAGTGCCTCCAAAGTATACAGCTTTCTTCATTTGTACCAATAGACTAAAAGCTGTTATATATTAAAAACTGGAGCGTATGGAAAATGCACAAACAGGATGTTCTCATTGCAGAACGATTTTAGGTTTGCACTCCACCAGGGCCTGCCTTACAGAAAGCTGGCATCCAGTTACATCATTCTTTAGTGAACGGATACTCTGATTACAGGAAATGCAAATACCGGCCTCTGGGGCCTTTTCCTTTTAGTCCTCCGGTCTTACATAACCAATCAGAAAGCCTGACACATGCACAATGCTCACGCCATTGTTCGTGTTTCACATTCATGTTTCGAACAAGTAAATAGGGAGCTCTGTGTGTTTTCATCTGTTCTTACTCAACATTCCTTTTTTATTCACGGGGAGTGTTCCATTATTGCTTTCTATGTACAGCTTCTGTTAATCATCCTCCTCCCTTCCTCAGTGTCCGATTCCGACCACAGGACTACCGCTGGCTGGATATTTTTGGTTGGTGGATAGTTTCTTAACCCAGTGATGACACTGAGGTGTTTAAGACCCAAGCAATGCTGCTGTGTCTAATACGCTTATTCTAGCACAGTACACTACCATGTCACTACCATGTTAATGTGGTTGCTTTGCTGAGAATGGTAATAATATCTGCTCAGGGGCAGTCCTATGGTGTGGCAGTCCCTGTCTATATTCTATAAGGACTTCAGTCAGTAATTGTATACCTTCAAAGTGCACCTATAGAAGCCACTATACTGTATATACTATATAATGTATGCTATCACTGAATGAAAGAAAAGGCTGCATTTTTTTTTTTTTAGAATAGAGAGTACTGAATGTCAATGTCCGGGATTCAGCTTTAGTTTCATTATGATGTGCTTATGGTCTAATACTGCAGCATGTGTGTGCATGTTTGCATTGCTTAAACCCCTCTCTGTAATTCCCGGCTTCTCGCGCACCAATTGGTCGATTGTAAAAGGCTTGCAGCAACTATTGGTCAAATTCCTCTATCTCAACCATTAGCCTACTCTGAGAAAATGCGCGAAGATGAATTAAAGTGCTGTTGTGTACAGCGTCAAACAGCTGCTTGACAGTTAATGACATCTGTCCTGAGTCGAAAAAATGCCCATGACCCTATAAGGTCATTTTTAATTTCATGTTATCACATTGCTTCGTATTACATGGCCATTCAAATGTGTAAATGATGGCAGAAGGTACACTCGTGGCATCTAATATTTTATTTTATTCCATTCATTTTTATATTTATATATATTTATGTGATCCTAATAGTGCTAATAGTGTCTTTTTCAGTGTATTAAAATCTGCATTCATAGTAACACTGTTCTGAACGCTATTAAGACACACACAAAAAAAGGTTGCTCTTTTTGGAAAACCAGAATATGATCACCCTAACTTTTGTGATGTAATGTTACCCAAATCAGGGACAGTGATCTTTTATTTATTCATTTATTTATTTATTTTCTACAAGTAAAAGTATTTTAGATCCTATTGCTTTTCTCTTGACTTCATTTACATATGCGACCTTGAAGTAATCCAAAAGTAATCACATTACATTATTTTCATATTGTAATACTTGGATTACGTTACTGATGACATTGTTTATGAAGTAATTTGTAACTGTAATGGAATACATTTTTAAAGTAACCCTCCCTATCAATCACACACACACACACACACACACACACACACACACCCATACACACACTACGTTCAATTTAGAGATGCCACTCAGCCTACAACATATTTCTTTGGACTTAGGGAGGAAACCGAAGTACCCAGAGGAAACCCCCGAAGCACGGGGAGAACAGGCGAACTCCGTGCACACAGGGCGGAGGCGGAAAATTGAACCCCCATCCCCAGAGGTGTGAGGCATAATGGAAACATAACATAAAAATCTTTTTAGGAATCCTGCCTAAACTCACATCAGTTCTGAATTCCTCAGATTTGTCTGTCTACAATTGCACTGTTGATTTTAAATTGAGTATAATCTAATTGGCACCTGGCAACTTTTAAGTGACAGGCATAAAATCCTGTCTCCTGTCTGGCACAACCACATATTTTTCCCTAATGAGCCGACCGCAGGATATCATGTATGCTAGCCAGCTCTTTCCACCGTGTTCCTAGTACAGAAGGTACTCCACCTATGGTGGAGAATATGGGTGAATGGAGATTATTCTGAACCCTAAGGCATACGTGAAATAGTTTCTTCTCCTTCTTACACTGTTGTGAGGTAAAATAATCATCTTTTGCAATTGGATACATCTGGAAAATTACAGGGCTTCATAGTTATGTGCTCACGTGCAGGGTTATGATGGTTAAGAGGCAAGAAAAGCTTACAGTTGCGTGCACAGAATGTACAGAAAGAAGCATTAAAATGCCATTTCAGTAACTCAGAAAAGACATGTAAATTCTAAATGGTTACAGGCTTGGCTCACATCAGAATTTCCTTCAGCGCAAGTAAACATGCTCCTCTCTGAGGCTTTCAAATTGGCAGAGTACAATTAAGCGACCGAGTTGAATTGCAGATGTTACGAAGTCAATTAAACATCAATGACCCAAGCTGAGAGTGTTTACTGCGACTCTGCAGCTTTGGAGAGAACATTTTTCAAGTCTGTTTGAAGCTGCCTCTTGACTGCTTTTGCAACAACTTGAAGTGAGTGTGACTCATAATGATACCTTTCTCTGCGTCAGCTACTCCTTTTGAGAATTTCCTGAACATGTATGGTTTTACTGGCCTTTTCTAAGTATAAACCGAGTGCATTTGTTTGAACTAATGTATATTCATTTCCACGGTTGTTTGGATGTGTTTGCACTCGCGTGGTTATCTGTGTTTTTACAGGTTTATGTCTGAGTAGTGATCCACTGGCCATTCCCTGTTGCATTGCATCTCACTATCAGAATAGAATGTACTCCGATGGTCATCTAAACCACTGCACAAAATGAACAGCATTTCTCCCAAAAGGAAAGCATTATTTAAAGTAAGTTATCACTATGTAAGATGTAGCCTACATATTGAACCTTCTCTATATGTTGTATACGCTATAACCATAGCGTTGCTGATCTGTAAGGTCTTGTGAGCTGGCAATGCCTACTGCTCTCTTGTCTGATGGAGAACTGCCACTAATCTTAGGGCAATGATGCCTCCATGGCAACAATCTGCCACGGCATATGTGTTTCCTTCCTCTCTAATGTCCATTCCCAGTCACTGCACCAGCGCACAAAGGCACATAAACATGCTGACTTTGGTTTCCCAGGAGCTTGTCATTGCCTAGCACAGGTGACATTCACCAAAATAATGATGCATTGACATTACTGCACATTAGTAAGAGAAAATAAGTGCCTCTGCACAGTGTATGGGGTATAGGTTACCCCATACACTCTTACTCTATTTTATCCCTTATAGACCATCACAATAATAGAATTCAGTGAGGTGACAGTAATGCAACCTGTATGCAAAACCCACAACACAGAGATGCAAAGCAGTATTCACCAGACATTTTAAAGCACCCTGCTATTCGAGTGAATATTTAGCTTGCAACAGAGTACTGGGTGGATTGTTAGTGATGCACTGGAAAGGGACATCATAATCCTATATACGTCTGCTTTATCATTAGAATAGCAAGTGTTCAGTTAAAATCTTAGACAGAAGCCTCAGCAGGTACTCATTCTCATTAGTCAATGAATGAGCACTTTTCCACAGAAGTTAATGATTATTCTCGGCTCATTTGTGCTGCTTCTGCATTTCTCTCGGCGCTCACCTGATAGAGGCGTGACAGGTCCTCCTGTAAAATGGGCTGTTGCATATTAAAATATATGAGTGATTGCATGTTTTGCTGGCTTTGCATCTGTAAGAGAGCAGCGTGTGTGTGTGTGTGTGTGTGTGTGTGTGTGTGTGTGTGTGGGAGAGAGAGAGAGAGAGAGAGAGAGAGAGAGAGGAAGACACTTCCGTGATGACTCATGCCTAAATGACAGACTAGTTGTTCTGTTCTCTTGTGTTTCACAAGCAAGGCAAGAAAACAGTGCCTGCGTCAGAGCAACATGCACAATATGAGTTTAATTACATTAATGCTATGCGTCGTGCTGGTGCATCATGCTCATTCACAGTGAACAGGCACACGCTGCTTCAGATTTGTCTATCCCTGTGATATTTTATTGCAATCTGAGGCTAATCTGTGAACTTACATGATAGCATAGAGGCTAACATCAATTTGCATTACAGGCTAACCGACGATTTATTATAGCAAAGAGTCTAAAAAAATGGAAGTCATGAATTAGCATTGTAAACTGACTAACCCGTGGATTTATAGCAAGCAAGCTATAATTTTATGATTGAACTTACTGGCTAAGCTAACTTGACTGAAAAACATAGAAGAAAAGGAAATATATTGGCTAGATTTGGCCCCTCAAAAAAAAAAAAAAGAGTGTATGACACCAGCGCATGTGTGTGTTAGAGACAGACTGAGATTGAGATAGCCCTGCAGCAGTAGACATGAGTTACTGAGTGGGTGAGGTGAGCTCACTGAAACGCCACTCTTAGCAACAGTGAGATTTGATTATTACCAAGTAACCATGGAGTGTGTCGTGTCTCCTCTCCGTTCTTAACAAAGCAACAGCTTGAGAACTGGACTGCAGTCTGATCATTAACAAGACGATTACAGAGTGGAAAAAGTGTTCCACTGTGTTTTTGAAAGATAATATAAATTTTACATATTTCAGTAGCATGTACAATTTATTACTTCATGTAACCATTCTGAGGGCGCACGGTGGCTTAGTGGTGAGCACGTTCGCCTCACACCTCCAGGATCGGTGGTTCGGTGGGAGTTTGCGTGTTCTCCCCGTGCTGCGGGGGTTTCCTCCGGGTACTCCGGTTTCCTCCCCCAGTCCAAAGACATGCATGGTAGGCTGATTGGCGTGTCTAAAGTGTCCGGAGTGTATGACTGGGTGTGTGAATGTGTATGTGATTGTGCCCTGCGATGGACTGGCACCATATCCAGGGTGTACCCCGCCTTGTGCCCGATGCTCCCTGGGATAGGCTCCAGGTTCCCCGTGACCCTGAAAAGGATAAGCAGTATAGAAGATGGATGGATGGATAACCATTCTGTCGAAAATGAAGACTTTAAACGTTTAGCGGTTACGATGTGACGACCAATACAATTTTAAACTTTGTTTTTCATGTTTGTAATCATTTCATCAGTTCCACCAAAAAAATTACATATGATCACACTGACAAAGGATGTATTATTGTGAGATCAGTTGAGCTTCATGTAAAAATGATGTGTGGGTTATAAACAGAAATGACATAACCGATCATATATACAGTACAGTACAGGTGGAATCCGTTTTTACAGAGTTTGTTGAATATCTTTATTTAAATATATTTTTTATCATCACTGGATTTATTGTTGCTGCATCCTCCTTGCTTCACTCTCATCAAGCCCATCTGTTGTGATTGGTCACACCATGAATCGGAAAGGCTTTCAGGTAAGAGATTTCTTTGATGCAGGCTTAACCAGAGGGTGCAGTAAGTGAACAAAGAGGGTGGTGTTCCTGAGCACCACTTTGAAACTAAAATGAGAAAATGGGACAATCTGCAGCATTTTTGGACCTACTGGATATGTACAACTGAGATCTGGTCACAAGTATGCTATTTTGGGATAGGGCCCTTCCTGATCAGAACACCCTGATCACACCACCTACCTGTATGAATGCATACTGCTAACCTGGAAATAACATGTTGTTTCATAGAATAGCGTTCTCCTTCAGTCATTGGTGGCTACCTACCTACCAGTTTGCTTCTCAGACCTGCTGGCTTCAGATATTCCTGATCCACTGCTCCACTTGCCCACCTGCTGGCAGGTGTCTTCTTCAACCCCACTCCTCACCCTCAACTGCTTCACTGACCCACCAATCATATTTGCTGACATTGCATTATTTTGTGACTTGCCTTGCAACCCTGTGGTGCTCCAACTACCAGTCCCAGTCTCAAGTATCTTTCTGTCCCTGTTACTATTCATAGCACTGCCTACTTGAGCCTCTGTTTTTTCTATGACTTTGACCCTAGATTTAGCTCTGACGCATAGGGTACCATAACTCTAGCTCTAGTTTTTACCTTTGCCTCCTAACAGCTGTCTGCGTGCCTCACAGCATTAGACCTCATGCCTGAGCCTGCCCCAGTATCAGGTTCTCTTTTTCCTTAAATGTTCTGGAACAGAAATGTTCATTTGAGATTATTTGATTATTCATTCTGTGTACCCCAACTTGCATATCTATGCAATTCTAAATGGGGAATTCCTCTATTAATAACATGTAATAATATTGTATTTGGACTTATTTTGATGATAACCTCATAACTATATGTTGGAGCACAGCTGTCAGATGTAACAGCTTGCTAAACCTACTATTTTATTAAATTAGGCCTACATACAGCCTATGAAAAAGGAAAAAAATTAACCTAATTTTGTTTGCACCAATTCATGGGCCATTATGTTAGGGTTGGAATGTAAAAATGGAAATGTTAAACATTCTGACTATTTCTAAGCCCTGGGCACACCTTTGCTGTTTTCCTCTGACCCAACACAAATCTGTGTCATTGCTTGGTCATATTCAGGCCATGGGCCAATCTTCCTCTTTATTCCAGGTCCTCTTTATGTTTGTGTCATTTCATCACCTGGTCTATTTCTACTCGTCAACTGACCAGTTTCAGTGAGCCTGTGCTGCCTGTAGCTTCAGATTTCTCTTCTTGGCTGACAGAAGTGGAACCTGATGTAGTCCTTTGCTTTTGCGTGGTTCTGAAGAGTGGTTATTTGAGTTACTGTAGCTCAAACAAATGGTTATTTGAGCATTCCAAAAAGCCTTTTTATATACATATATACACACACACAAATTTCATATTATATATAATATAAAAAAAGAAAAGAAAAAATACAATATGTATATGTAATACATACATATTTATTTCAATATGATTATTCTTTTATATATATATATATATATATATATATATATATATATATATATATATATATATATATATATATATATATATATATATATATTGTTACATATATAAGCTTGTGCATCAGTCTAAAAAGCAGAAAAAGCAGACAGAATTTTTGTTACATACATATTAAACTTTAGTGTTTCTCTTTTGCATGAATCTCAACCACAAGTACAAGTCTGGTTATCCCCAAAAGTGAAACCGGAGAAAAGTGCTACAGCGCACAACTATCCAACATCTCGATCAAAGCATGACATTCATTGTGTAAGGAAATCACAGTTAGCTAGCAAGGTTGTAGACATCTTTAGGAAGGCTACCAGCATTCACCTCTGTGTTTGTTCAACTGCCTCTTTAATTGACACGATATTTGCCTGAAGATGGTCTAGGCAAAAGTAGAAAGTAAATTTAAAAAATGTTGATATCACTTTGGGGAAATATATTCATAGTTTCTTAAATTAGAAATGTCAAAATATGTAAGTCAGAAAATTCCTATTTTCTTATTATTCTGCATTTACTTTCCCACTAAGGCCATAATGTAAAAGGTATCTCTTCCATTATAACTTCCAGCAATGGGGCTTTAATTTAGGAGAACATTTCATTCATTAGCCTGGATAAAGAATCTTATTTTAGACTTTCCTTCAAGACTTTATATGATTTTCATCCAGTAACGTCATTGATCACATGCTCACTGCTCAGTGTCAATGAAAACAGAAAGACATTGACTGACCTTTAATGTAACAATTCTGCAAAATGACATTTGGTTTGTTCATATCTAAACATTATGTAAGCTGATGTTTAAATTTAAAATGGTACATGCACACTAAAGAAAATGTTCTGTTTGACCCGGATACTCTAATAAAGAATATCACTTTAGCAGGATGGAGTGAAGGACTACTAGCATGTTCCCATAGAAGAGGACTGGAATGCGACTTCTGCCCACATACCCTGAGTTAATAAGCCCATCACACCAATCCTTGATCAATTGTTGAAGATGACATGATCTCTCATAGGACACATGCAGAGGCAGAGCACATCACATGCACACTTTAATCCGTTTCATTGTAATTGGATTTGGTGAAAGGAATGTGCTTGGACTCCCCTCTTTCTGCACCTCTGCAAGACTAGCTACTTCCTGGGCTGCAAGTTGCAGGAATCATTCTGACACAGAGTCAACGACCAGATCAATTCCTGTTCATGTGTTAAGCAGTCCAGAGTGGAAGGGTGGAATTCTAGCCCAAATGTAATTTAGCGAACGGCAGTCAAGGGTGAGTAATGTGACAGGAAGGATGGTGATTAAAATGGCTTTTACATGACTGGAGCACGCCTGAGGAAAGATGCCAGATTTATCGCCAGCAGTTGAGGACGTAAAGTGTTTCCTCCCTCGACTCCATCCCCCCCTCCCCTCCCAGACACTTGCATATTGGTCGATTGCTGGGTTTCTCATTCTGAACTAAGCGTTGCATCATGTCTAGATAAACGAGACAAATAAGAGACACACAGGATTGGTTGTGGCAACTTACTCCAACATTAGTGGAACTCTCAAACCAATATTTCTTCCTTTTAATGGCTTTGCTGCCTCCCCCTCCTTTGAAGAGATGATGTGAAAGTCTGTAATGGTATAGAAACATATGTTTAAATTAGTTTCAGCACATTAGGACGAGACAAGGTGTGAATTTCAGCTGTATTTCAGCCTGAATGCAGCTGCAGCACCATGAATTGAGTTTTTGAAAGGGATACAACTGTCTGGATAAATTATGTTACGCCAGTAAGTAAAGAGTTTTAAATCCATTGTGTATGTGAGGAATGCTATTGCGAGAATCTCTGAGTGAATAGATGTTAAAGCTAGAAATGGGCTCAGTAATTCATGATTCATGATATTTTTTTTTTAGTATTGGCATGACAATTGTTAAGACCACAAGTTAAGTCTTTTGAAATGACTTCAAATGTAATGAGTCATAAACATTGCCTGTCACCACCAGTATTTTGATTTTTGTCTTAAGAGCAGGCAAGTTGAATTCGAGTTGAATATTCCCCTTAGGTCGTTCCTTTCTCTAGGGAGTATGAGTTGTCCTGTGTGATTTATTCCAGCATGAGTAAGAAACGAGTGACTGCTGAGGGACTCCACAAATGTGCCTGTGCTGATCAGTGTTGGAGGTCTTTTTCTGCTGGCATGAAGTACTGTGGTCAGGTCTGCAATAACTTGGGCTATATACCATCATCTGCTTCATGTTGTAGTTGTGCAACACAGGCCATTTTGGGGCCACTGAAATTCCTGTCCTGATCATGTTCTCTTGTGGTTTGGAAATGCTTCAAGAAGGGTTCTTGAGGTTGTTTTATGAGGGATGCAACTCTTTAGATTGTACATGTGTACACCTTCTCAAAAGAACGTGAAAATGACGCATTTTGGAGTTCACCTTACAGTGACTGAAAGAGAAAATGAGTACATACGTTTCCTACCCTGATTCAGGTCAAAAGAACAAAATTCTTCCGAATGTGGTTTCATGTTTTTCTTTGTAAAAAAAGAGGTTATTCAAATGCATTCATGTGCGAAGTAATCTGGAAATGGGTGTTGGTTGCATTTTAAATACCAGAAGTGTACCGTCAAACAAACACCTCGTCACAAAAACAGATTGTCTTGCTTATGAATCACTACAACTGACTAGTTGTGGATGATATGGCAAAAATATCATATTGCAATACTTGAAGATATCTTCACAATACAGAGAGTGTATAGAGTACAACAACAAAACACCATTGGCTTAACAGTGGTGGCTTAGCGGTTAAGGTTCTGGGTTACTGATCGGAAGGTCGGGGCCAAGGTTCAAACCTAATTTTGGTTCGAACCCCGGACCAAAATTAAAGGTATATTTAATGGGGGAAATAAGAAAAAAAATAAAATGATTGGCACAAAACTATTTTTTTACAAGCACCCTGCGAGCACCTGATAGTGATATGGAGAGTGATTGTGAAACTGTGAGAACTCTAAACACTCGGCCTGGAGTTCTTTGCAGCTTTTGCTTTGTGCTAGACAGCTAGGCCTCCTTAATTAAGAGTCTTGTGTAGGAGTTGTTGAGTAGTAGTGAGGAGACATGGAGGAGATGTGTGAGGAAACTCGCAAGGCATGAATGGGAGAGATGGTAATTGACATATCGTCCCAAACATCAGTTATTTCATAACACAATTCCAGCATTCAATCAAGGATTTTCTTGTTAATAGTATTGCTATTAACTCTGACTCTGGCAGTAAATCTCACTAAGTTGCTAGCAGCACAGACAACCGTTCATTATATGTACCAGTGCCTAGAGCACACAAGGCACTATACTTTAAATTTAAAAAAAAGAATACTAATTACAATGTTGTTATACTTATCACAATTTGTTGAAAAATATTATGATAATGTACTCCAGCCCATTGGACTGTATGGAAGTCAGGTATTCAGTAGGTCCATCCAGTCGCCAGAGCTACACTAGATAGGACAGGTATCTGATAGCCTTGCATGCAAAAATTCTGCAGAATGATCCTTAAAACCCAAAGAAACTCCAATACACACACGCAGTGCAGAATTAGGCCGATGCCATAAACATGCACTCAAAAGCTTCCAGTTTCTGGATGCACTTAATGGCAAGTCTCAGAGCAAGTGTACTTTAAAGCTCTACAGACCCTAAATCTGAAGCCTTAACACAATGCTCTTAGTCAGCTGGTTCAGAAGCTCACTAACCCTTTAACAGGCACTAACACAAAACACACACAGACCAACACAACTTATATTACAACTCAATGCACAGTATGCATTTGCAGTATAGCTACTCCTTGTTACAGACAGATTTTGACCAATTTGGTGTTCATGCACATGGTTTTGCCATCGAAACAGGCAAAGAGAGAAACACCTAGCAATCCAGAGTGAGTGATCTTCTTCAGTGAAGGGTCTGTAGCAACGTTCGCTGCATAGACAGTACAGTAGATTTCAACCCACTGTCAATCAAATCTGTCAATACTACAATGTAAAGTAGTGAGTGTACAGCTTGTGTAACAGTGTAAATTTGCTGTCCTCTCAAAATAACTCAACACACAGCCATTAATGTCTAAACTGCTGGCAACAAAAGTGAGTACACCCCTAAGTGAAAATGTCCAAATTGGGCCCAAAGTGTCAATATTTTGTGTGGCCACCATTATTTTCCAGCACTGCCTTAACCCTCTTGAGCATGGAGTTCACCAGAGCTTCACAGGTTGCCACTGGAGTCCTCTTCCACTCCTCCATGACGACATCAAGGAGATGGTGGATGTTAGAGACCTTGTGCTCCTCCATCTTCCGTTTGAGGATGCCCCACAGATGGGTTTAGGTCTGGAGATATGTTTGGCCAGTCCATCACCTTCACCCTCAGCTTCTTTAGGAAGGCAGTGGTTGTTATCATGCTGGAATACTGCCCTGCGGTCCAGTCTCTGAAGGGAGGGGATCATGCTCTGCTTCAGTATGTCACAGTACATGTTGGCATTCATGGTTCCCTCAATGAACTGTAACTCCCCAGTGCCGGCAGCACTGATGCAGCCCCAGACCATGACACTCCCACCACCATGCTTGACTATAGGCAAGACACACTTGTCTTTGTACTCATCACCTGGTTACCACCACACACGCTTGACACCATCTGAACCAAATAAGTTTATCTTGGTCTCAGCAGATCACAGGACATAGTTCCAGTAATCTATGTCCTTAGTCTGCTTATCTTCAGCAAACTGTTTACAGGCTTTCTTGTGCATCATCTTTACAAGAGGCTTCCTTCTGGGACGACAGCCATGCAGACCAATTTGAAGCAGTGTGCGGCGTATGGTCTGAGCACTGACAGGCTGACCCTCCACCCCTTCAACCTCTGCAGCAATGCTGGAAGCACTCATACATCTATTTCCCAAAAACAACCTCTGGATATGACGCTGAGCATGTGCACTCAACTTCTTTGGTCAACCATGGCGAGGCCTGTTCTGAGTGGAACCTGTCCTGTTAAACCACTGTATGGTCTTGGCCACTGTGCTGCAGCTCAGTGTGAGGGTCTTGGAAATCTTCTTATAGCCTAGGCCATCTTTATGTAGAGCAACAATTCTTTTTTTCAGATCCTCAGAGGTTCTTTGCCACGAGGTGCCATGTTGAACTTCCAGTGACCAGTATGAGGGAGTGTGAGAGCGATGACACCAAATTTAACACACCTGCTCCCCATTCACACCTGAGACCTTGTAACACTAACAAGTCACATGACACCGGGGAGTGAAAATGGCTAATTGGGCTCAATTTGGACATTTTCACTTAGGGGTGTACTCACTTTTGTTGCCAGCGGTTTAGACATTAATGGCTGTGTGTTGAGTTATTTTGAGGGGACAGCAAATTTACACTGTTACACAAGCTGTACACGCACTACTTTACATTGTAGCAAAGTGTCATTTCTTCAGTGTTGTCACATGAAACGATTAATCAAATATTTACAAAAATGTGAGGGGTGTACTCACTTTTGTGAGATACTGTAGATAGATTTCTGCTTTATTACTTTCGCAACATAAGTGATTTTTGTATAAAAACTACGGTTAAAAACTACGGTTTTGTGTAAATTGAGTTTTTAGCTCTGTATAATAGTAGAATAGTTATACTACTACTATGGTAGTAGTTTTTAAGAAAAAAATAGTGGATGAGTATCGATATCAGCTGATAGTCAAGGTTTCAGTATCAGTATCAGAAAAGAAAATGCGCTATCATGCCATCTCTATACCACTATAGCTTTGGATAATATTAGTATTTTTATTAACAGTATTTCTGTTGTTTGTATTACTGTTTAGAAACTGATAATACTGTATTATATTGGTATTGTATACATATACAGTATGCTATAGTTTTATGTGATTACAGGTCTTGGCTTTTTATTAAAAGTTGGATGCAGTCAACTTTGTATTGACTCCCATACCAGAATATACATAGACGTGTCAGACTTTAAATACCCTGCAGTGCTATACCCAGGCATCTTGGACTGGCTGCTGCCTTTAAGCGTAAAGAAAAATAAGCCCTGATGTGTACTGTGGACCTCTGCTGCAACCTGTAAACTCAGCTACCAAAAGAAAGAGAGAGAGAGAGAGAGAGAGAGAGAGAGAGAGAGAGAGAGAAAGGGGGTCACAGTGGAAACTCTGACTCATCTGCTCCACATTGCCACTCTGATCCCAAATCAATTTAGCATTGAGTCACCACAGGACTTCCTCTCTCTCTCTCTCTCTCTCTCTCTCTCTCTCTCTCTCTCTCTCTCTGTATGTTTGTGTGTGATAGATTTAACGATTGATTTTTTTCCCCTCTCCCCTAGCATAAGGGCATTTCTCTTTGCACATTTGCTGGCAATCATGCTTCCTGAGCAGTCCATCTACACCCACATACATGTCCCGTGTATTCACTTGTCTGTGGTGACTGTGAAAGATGGTAATCTTTTAATCTCTTCTTGTGATGACTGGGAGCTTGTTTCTCTTCCAACCTACATAGCATAGGGCGCCTTGCATAAGTATTCTCCCCCATAAGACTTTTACACATTTTGCAATGAAACTGAAATGGATTTGCATAAATATTCACACCCCTTGAACTCTTGGTTGCATTTCTGATTAATGTTATCTTTACCTGGTCACTGACTTTTGGTGGATGGACTTTTGGTGTGTGTGTGTGTGTGTGTGTGTGTGTGTGTGTGTGTGTTGTTGCATTTCTATGTGCATGTAGTGGACAGGTGGATTAGCAAACATACAGTATATACACAGTCTATTCATATTTAAATCACATATGTTCTCAGTATTGGAGATTTAAAAAAAAAATTATCCATATAGGCTTAGCGTAACCTCCCTTCGTGTTTACAACTTTCAAAACAAACCTACACCCATGGAGACCTTAAATCTGCAGGATGTCTGATGGAAGCTTGCCTTCGCTTTGCAAGCCACATGTGGAAGAAAATTTTCTGACCTGTGTGGCGCTGTGCCCTTCTCCAATGTGCAGATTAATCGGATGCATGAGAGTGCTGCATATTTAATGAGAATTCGAGGCTGTGCATACTACTAACATACTACAGCGTGGTAGATTAGAACGTGGCTTGGGACATAACCCAAGTATTGGTGACTGACACTTGTTTACACAAGTGTTATGAGAATAAAAGCTTCATAATTTTTTTTAAACCAATGAGCAAAAAGTTTGAACAACTTGATCTTACTTAAGGGCACACAGTGGCTTAGTGGTTAGCACATTCGCCTCACACCTCCAGGGGTTGGGGGTTCGATTCCCACCATGGCCCTGCGTGTGCAGAGTTTGCATGTTCTCCCTGTGCTGCGGGGGTTCCTCTGGGTACTCTGGTTTCCTCCTCCCGTCCAAAGACATGCATGGTAGGCTGATTGGCGTGTCCAAATTGGCATGGTGTGCATGATTGGCATGGTGTGCCCTGTGATGGATTGGCACCCTGTCCAGGGTGTACCCCGCCTTGTGCCCGATGCTCCCTGGAATAGGCTCCAGGTTTCCCCGTGACCCTGAAAAGGATAAAGCGGTATAGAAGATGGATGGATGGATGGATGTATAGAACCTTACTCAATATAACTGACTTTTAAATGCATAAACTACTGAAAAAATGTGTTCGCCCGACCTCTCTCCACCTGAGAAGTTTCTCGTTCTTTCCGTTTCTTCGGATTCATTTAAATACCTCGCCGTCAGCCCTTCATATAAATGTAACAGTGTTGTGTAAATTTAGCACTGGTGTTTCTACTGTCTCTGACCTAATTTAATTACTAGCTGACCTTACTAGCACACCAATGCATATCCCTCAAAGGTTAATTGCTGATAGGTGTCAGCCAGTGTGGTTAGTGCTCAGAAGACGTTGAATCAGTTGTAGGTGGATCTTGAATGCTTCATAATGAGAGAGATGTGTGAATGTGGATGTGGGTGGGCTGAAGTGAGAAGAACTGAAAATAAACATGGGGGATTTCTCACTGGCATTTCAAAGGTGTCTGTATGTTCTAGCACCAATGCTCTTTTTTCTGTTTGTCTAACTATTTAGATCATGTAGCTTTACTTGTGTTATTAGTATTAAATATAGTTCCAATGCAATTGTAAAAATAAGCATGAGACCTATATTAATCCATATTTACAAATCCCCATTGTGCTCTTGCACACACACACACACACACACAGTGCTCCTTTACAAGGGAAAGTGAAGGGTTTAAACTCTGGAAAGAGTACTACAGGTCACTGTGACCTGTCATGAGTTTTGAAATAGGAGTGCAGTGGCAGTGTTTCGATAAGATGTGCCCTACATGCCTGAACTTCTGCAGTTCAGAGATATGTGCAAGACTCTTGAGACAGATTCTGCTGCCTCTGTGCGTGATATTTCAGTCCTCTTATACAATATGGGCATGATGGTGCAATGATAAGACGAGGAAGGCTTCTGTTTGATTTGGCTGTGAAGGTGACAGAGAAAGATTGTTTTATTTCTTGGCTCATTGTTGAGAAGGATACCAGTGCTTGAATTAAAATGAAACGACAGTATATGCATTTTGGGTTATTCTTGCCAACTATATAAGGGCAGAGAATCCAGCAGTAATAAATCATTTACGAAGTATATACATACAGAATGTATGCATGTAGAATTCATAGGCAGTGCACAAGCCTTCATCCACATCACTCTTAAATTGTCATATGCAGCTGGAGTCTCATTGAGTGTGTAGCTCAAGTATAGCTGTGTGTAATCCAAAGAGAATGAATTAGTCTGTTGCAGGTTTTAACATCCAGCCTGTGCTGATAATCTCCTGCGTACAAATGCCATTTGCGATCAAGAGACATGATAATGTGGCCTAAAACGGTCACCTGCTGATAACATTTACTCATTCCTGTTGCCATTGCAATCAAAGAGAAGCAAAGACTTTTAGCTGCAGTTTCCGGTTTAAATACCAACAGTTTAAAATGATTTTGTGCCGGTACATGAGTGGACAAGAGTGCTGGCGATTAGCAGCATGAAGTGCTTGTAGACCTCACATATAGAAGGCTGGGTGTGCATTCCTAACTCAAAGCACTTCATGGAAAGTGTATTACCTCAGTCGATCAGAGAGGGATTACACTCTTGCGAAGCAGGCGCCCTTGGAATCCACAGTAGAGCATTTTGAGAATGGAGGCTGCCTGCTGTCTGGGATGAATCATCCCCATTGATGAGGAGCTAAGCAATCAATTTCACATCAGGCATAAGGGGAAGGGCCTTCTCTTCTACTAAGCCACGCACACACACTCTCTCTCTCTCTCTCTCTCTCTCTCTCTCCCCAACAATCTCTACCAGTCTAGGATACACCAGGTTATCATTTTTACACCAACATTTTGGAAGAAATCTGTCCATGTGTCTTTTGTATTTTTGCATTAATTCTAAACTGTGGGATTTAATCATTAGTGGCATTTTCGAAAAGCAGAAACATGCTCATACTCCTGATTGCAGATGTGTCACAAGCGTTAACTGCAGCCATTATGTTGTGGGTAGTGGTAGCTCAGGGGTTAAGACATTGGACTACTGCCAAGCTGCCACTGTTGGGACCTTGAGCAAGGCCCTTAACCTTCAACTGCTCAGTTGTATAAATTAGATAAATGTAAGTCACTCTGGATAAGGGTGTCTGCCAAATGCCGTAAATGTAAATTTTAAATTATATTGTTACTCCTCGGCACCTATCTTCTGCACTACCTATTATATCAGACACTTCGACACTAAAACTGTGTACTGTTCGGTGCTACACTGTCACTTACTGTGCCTGTTGTCCTGTTTTAGTAGTATTGTACTGTCCTGTGTTTTTACCACACGTCTGAACATGCCCTTTGCGTAGAATGTTTGTAGATCTTATTTAGTTCCGTGTTGTCTCATGTGGTTAGTGTGTTGTTTTATGTAGCGCCATGGTCCTGGAGGAACGTTGTTTCGTTTTACTGTGTACTGTACCAACTGTATGTGGTTGAAGTGACAATAAAATCACATGACCTTGAACTTCAAATGTGCAGTGTAAACTAGGGAAGATATTATTGGGGTTGTCAAGATGTGGGTGGTCTAGGTTTGTTAGATAGTTCTGAGTCAGATGTCAAAAAGTAGATTTACTGTGTTTTTCTGTGACTAAATGGTGTAACATTATATATAACTTCCATTTGTCTAGTGCTTGCATAATTTGATGAATTTTCAACGAGGCAAAGCACAAGCTTATATTGATGCATTTATTCTAATAAATCACAGTTGGATTCAATTTGAATTAAACTAATTTAAAAGGCATTATTTAACAAAGAAAAATGTTTTGCCATCGTTTATGGAGTCAATGATTTGTAACAGTATAACAGTTTTTTTTAAAAAAAAGAATCAGGTCAGCAGATGATTGTTTATAGCTGCTATAATGTAAGTGATAGCAGGAACTAATGTTGTGTTTGACTAGAGGTCATAGCTTGTAATTCTCAAAATCCAACCAGGAAAAGCCAAAGAAAACGATCCCTCAACACAAAATTCCAACTTGTGATAGTCTTCTCCACTATGAGTTCCTTCCCGGTTTATGGAATGATGGCAAATCAACATGGCTGCACTCAGCATCAGACGTAAACATTGTAGCACTTCTAATCTTTAAATGAGCTGCTGTATATGCAAAATATTTGCTTTAGATCAATCAACATACAGATATATTCGCTGTTTGAGGAGGAAAATTTACACTCATCACAGTTAGCTGGCTGGCATGTTGCTAACAAAAGACAAATATGGAGGGTCCATGTTTTTCCCCCCACTTTGAACCTAGAATGTACGGCGGTCAAAAATGACATCATTCTGAGCTCAGACTTAACAGGTCAAATGCAGCATAACTTGTTTTACTGACATTCCACAACATTAAATGTAACGAAAAACTGATCAAAAGTATGATGTCATTCTTTAATTAATAATTAAATGTAATTGCATGTAAATGTAAATGCTGACAAACTGACATGGTATAAGAGGAAGAAAAGCTCTTCAAATAGCATTCTGAATAAAATGCCCTAGAATGCATAAAGAGGGTCATACTGACCTGGCAGTGTGTGCTTTTTTAAATATTTGATCAATAAAAACATTTATATTTTTGATATTCCATGTGAGACTTAAAAAACTTGTTTCTGACCGTCATCAATGTAATTTTCATATTTCTTGGTTATAGGCTGGGAAAAAGTTATTTTCATATCACTAACCCAAGTCTTCATAAAGCTTATCAAAATGACCCATTACACATTTCCTATGAAATTTTGACTTAACATTGTATTTTTTTTGTCCATAATATTCATTTCCTTAAAACTCCATGGATTATTCATAAATCTGTTGTGACTTTTGTCTCTGAGCCAAGAATTTGCCTCAGACAACAGTTGTCACATGACATCAGTTGTCATAGCAACAATCATAACAGACTTTTCAAATCACACCAAGCACAGACCTACACGGCACTAAATTTTGTCCATATATTCTGTATTTTAACACAGAAACGATATTTCAGGTCAGTTTTGAAATACAGGTATTCATACATTATGTATAAACTAGTTAGTAAATTATAAGAGATGGCATCTTGCCAATTTTCTAATGTTTTTTTTGGTAAGTATTGCTTGTACCAACTTATCATAACACATGTTTTAGCAGTGACACAATTTTCAGCCTTTTGCCTCTGTACACCACCACAATGGATTTGAAATGATGCAATCGTGATGTGATTGAAGTGTAGAATTTCAGCTTTAATTCAAGAGGTTTAACAAAAATATTGCCTTAGCAATTTAGGAATTACAGCCATTTCTTACAGAGTCCCTCCATTTTCATAGGCTCAAAAGTAATTGGACAATTGACTGATAAGCAGTTTCATGGCCATGTGTGGCCTGTTTCCTCGTTACTTCATGACAAATTATGGACGTAAAAGGTCTGGAATTGATTCCGAGCATTGAAGTTGCATTTGGTAGCTGTTCATGGGAACTCTCAATATGCGGTCCAAAGAGGTGTCGATGCAAGTGGAGGAGGTCATCATTAGGCTGAAAAAACAAAACAGACCTATCAGAGAGATAGCAGAAACTTTAAGAGTGGCCAAATCAATAGTTTGGTACATTCTTAGAAAGAAGGAATACACTGGCAAACTCAGCAACACCAAAAGACCCGGACGATCACAGAAGAAAACCCCCTTCACAACATCTAGCCAGGTCAAGAACACTGGAGGAGGTAGGCATATCACTGTCAAAGTCTACAATCAAGAGACACCTTCATGAAAGTAAATACAGATGGTTTACCTCAAGATGCAAACCACTGGTCAAGAACAGAAAGGCCAGATTAGATGGATAATGACCCAAAATGTACCACAAAAGCAACTCAAGAGCTTCTTAAGGCAACAAAAATTTAACTGTACTTAAATGACCAATTCCCTCAACCCAATTGAGCATGCTTTTCACTTACTGAAGACAAAACTAAAGACAGAAGGACCCACAAACAAGCAGCAAATGAAGGCGGCTGCATTAAAAGCCTGGCAAATTCCAGACTTCAGGCAGTCACTGCAAAGGATTTGCATCCAAATATTAAAAATAAATTTAATATTTATGATTATGTTAGTTTGTCCAATTAGGCCTGTAAAAATTGCAGGACTAAAAATGGAAATGTAGTTGTAATTCCTAAATGGTTAATGCAATATTTTTTGTTAAACCCCTTGAATCAAAGCTGAAAGTCTACACATCTTGATTGCTTCATTTTAAACCCATTGTGCTGGTGTACAGAGGCAAAAAGATGAAAATTGTGTCGCTGTCCAAATACTAATGGATCTGACTGTATTCAATGAAAGGTGCAAACCGTCTGTGTGAGATGTTCTCACAATATCTGCGAGACATGTGAGAAGTGAAAGTTGTTACTGTGTACTGTAAACCCATGATACAGTGGGCAGAAGAGATGCAATCTCCACCCAACAGTTATGGACAGGAAGGTGTAAATATTTTGTGTGTGATGTGCTGCCTCTCTCTGCAAAGATCATTCTCACATTAGCAATACATGTCAGAAGTGAAAGTTCTGACCACAACATGCGTTAATGAATAAAATTACATTTCATCTTTCGTACTGCATATGTACTAGGGAACTGAACAAATAAACATGTTTTATAAATTAAAACATTTGTATATAATTTTTTTTTTATCATTATTAACAGGCCACTTTTTTAAGAAAACCAGTGAATCCAATATGTCATTTTGACCCACTTTAAGCATTCGTGGAGGTTTTTTTTGGTTCATGCATCCTAGGGTTAAGACTATATTAAGCCCTTTCACCTGCAATTCCCTTTGACAAAATATTAGCTTTATCACGAGCACTATCAGCATGCACATATCTACTGGTTTGACTGGTAGTAATTATAGGCCAGAAAAGAAGCCAGAATTGGCACTGTAATTATGTTAGCTTGGGGATTCTCCTGCTATTACGATTATTCTTATTTTGTATTGTAGTGGTGTAATAATTAAACTAGGATGTGGTGCAATTAAGGACCAAAGAAAATGGATGGATTCCTGGATAGATGCCTGGAATCCATTTGCTTTAGTCTGTCTTGTGCATTGACACCAACCATCTAAGAGCAATAATTCCAAGTGAGCGTAGAGTTATATAGGATTTTGATTGCAGCAATTTAGTATTTCTCTATATGTACACACAGTGAATTGCTCTAGTACAACCTGCACCAAGTAATAATTAAAGGAGCCATGTCTTTACCTTTTCAATCCATGTGCATGGCTTTCATTAGCTTTTCGTTTTGATAAAACAAATATTATATGCAAATGAGATGTTCAAAAGAGTTTTTGGCTTTGAAACGAAATATTACTAAAAGCTCTGATTTTCCCTTTTGCTTGTCTTCCATCATTTCAGATTAATTTTGGATCTTAAATTAAGGAACGACATTGAATGACCCAGGTGTGTATCAGCAATTAATGGGTAGTAACAAGAAGGCTAGATTAAAGATTAGCCTACCGTTAGTTCCTGATGTACTGCTCATAAGGATCACTATGGGGTTTTTAAAAATAGCAAGAGGGTGACTGTAAAGGATGGCAACATCGCAGCTGAAAAAATCCACAGGATTGTCCAGGTGCTGCAATTTAAGAATATTTTAATCACCAAAATATATTTCTGCACATGCTGACCCCATTTTTATCATATAATTTATGAAAACAGAGCAAAGATCCAGAGTACACATCTTAACCAGAGAGCATCCTGTAGAATAGCCTACTTATACTTTCAAGCTGACTCTGTTCATGCATTTTCCCCCTCACATTTAGGTCTATGAATATTTAATTTCTAGACTTTGTGTAGTGAAAGAAGTAGAAATAATGAAACTATTTTAGTTTGTAAAAGGCTGTTTCATTGTTTTAACATTTTCATTCCAAAATGGAAAAATGCATGAACACAACACACACAGACTCCTTTCCAATACTGACTTATATCTTTGGATTTAGAAACATGCCCAGTCTTGAATGTGCCTTAAATATATTGTTTACAGCATCTTGGGAGTAAAATCTTATATTTTGACTGTGATACATTTTCACAGTGTAATGTAGGCAGGTGTGAGGTGGGTCTGAAGAATGTGTCAAGAACTTGTAAGTTTAGTCTAGTGGAGGAGGTATTACGCTGCTTCCTCTGTTGGCACGGAAAGAGGAAATTCCTATGGAATGACAACTGCATAAAGGAACACATTAAAGGTAGCGGGAGAGAAAACACTATCATGGCGTTTTCATTCACCGTCACAGCATTTATTTATTTATTTATTTATTTATTATTATCTACCTATGACATTCATCATTTCATTCTCTTACCAGCTTGTTTAACATTTGTTGTCACACGCCATTATGTAAAATGTGTCAAATGCTTACCCAGTCTAATGAGCTGTTTCTTAGGAACTAGTGCTTCTTATGAATGTTCTTAGGTATGCTATGTAGTGTTTCAGTTTCTTTCCATCTGCAGACTGGGTACCTGTGAAATTCATAACAATTCATAACAGCACTTTCAGAGATGAAACTTTAGAGGTTGCACAAATCGAATCCTACATGAAATATTCGTGGAAGATTAGCTTTAGATCTTCGGTGTTTTGATACTTGTGTATTCATGTTAAAGCACACTTAGTATCTATGAATTACAGTGAAACTACAAGATGTGTAGTTATGGAAGTGAAAACAGTTCTTTGTTTCTGTCATTCTTACTCACACCATTTTGATACTTATTTTCTTAAAGGAGGCATGCAACCCTCGTTACATTTGTGTTAAGAATGGTTATAATTTCATTTGATTTAATTACTGTAATTAGTATCATCATCTGTAATGACTATTATGGTGTCTGTGTATAAATTCTGATTTGAAAGCCTCTCCTATCTTCCTCTTAGTCTCGACTGTGTTCACCAATGCCAGCAATACAATCCTGGCTGCATGTCCGATCAATAAGGGTGATGCCTTGGTGAACACTGTTTTACATTTACTCATCAGAATTGGAGTCAGGGGCCGTTTTGTGGTTGCTACAGTGAGGGAGGGAGCAGCCGCAAAGTGACTCCCATTTCCATTATATGACCAGTATAGGCACTGGACGATATTATTGACTTGAATACTCTGTGGTCAGCCACTCCAAATGCTGGACATCAGGGGCTCCAAATCAGGTGCAATCACAGAAGAGTGAAAATCATCTATTTTTGGACACCTGTGGGTTTTGAGTTGGAGTGTAAAAGCAGGAGGGTGAAGTTCCAAACTAAATCTCTGATATGTTTCATTTCCATTACGTGTCCAGTTTATGAATTAAACAGTACCACTGAATACATCGTGGGCAGCAAACTCCAAAAGGTAAACCAAAGGATCTATTTTGGGACACTTGCTCATTTTGAGTAAAGGGGATTTCTTTGAAGAATATTCTGTAAAAAGGCAAAGATCAATGGCAGTGAGTGCTCAGTGGGTTGCAGTGCAGCTGGGGGTGTCAGCCACCTGTGTTGTCACAGGAAATGCCACACCACCAGGGTTTCAAAAGAGCGAGAGTCACACAGATAAAATGTGATAAAATTGCGTGTGTTTCCCTGTGCTGGCTGTAAGGCAGATAAAAACAGATCACTGATGCTTGATGCATAACTAGAATGGCGCAATAAAACAGTGAGCAGCTGTGTCTTCTGCTCTAATTAACTGTTTGATTCACACTGCTGCAGCATGCACTGCTGGCAATAAACCTGTAATTAAAAGAAGCATAAATATACCAGGCTGCATTCTCAAGAAACTCATGTATGGTGTTTTCTGTTTTAAGTGATATTATGTCTGTCTGGATCCATTCTGGCCATAATTTCCAGCTTACATATTACTGTTACAAGACAGTCTATTGCATAACAGAAACACACCAAACAGAAACAGGACCTTTGTCCGGAAAAGCACGCGTATTTGCCATGACTTATGTTTATGGCCGTACATGGAGTTATTCCAAGTGGATGGATGCATGTTGCCATGGAAGCAATATTGGCAAATATGTATTGGCAGCAGTAGATGCTGAATGTGTAATTCAATGGCCATATAAGATAGAGCTTAAGAGTTTTGCAATTGACATTCAGCTAAATTATGACCCCTTAAACTGAAGTGACATAACAGAAAATACTATGTCTGCATAGACTTGGAGAACAAATTGAATAGGAGAACGAGAAAGAAACTAGAGATGGTAGAAGGATAAAGCGGATTTATGCGTATTGTGTCTAACTTGAAGCAGAGATATTACAGAATCACATTTTATCAACAGATCTTGTATGTAGTCTAGAACCCCTGGAGAGCATCTTCAGAATGGGTTTTTGTCATATACAAGCTCAACAATTGTTTGCCCTTTCAGTCATCCAGCCCCTGTGATTTTTTCCAGAAAAACTCTGCCCTTGACAAGTGTCACGGTTACATTTGCAGAGGATTTGACCTTTGTTAAATTTGCACAAGGATATTAGGGAAAATGGCTAGAATACATTAATACAGTCTCCTGCCATGGAGCCTAAGCGAAAGAGTAATGTTCCTCTGGTCTTCCGGATCTGGGAGCAGGTCACTGCACATCACCTGACCTAACGGTTTTTCATATTGGCTACAAATCTCTTCCATTTGCTCACAGGAAGCAGCACTGAGAGAGGTGAGTGACATTGCCAGAAAGGGCTGATTAAGATTTTAGCCATCCACACTGACCTTTGAAGACTTTTGGCATAAAAGTCTCTCCGCTTTCAGGCAGCCTGCCACTGTAATTTGGCTCAGACTCGTCTTCACACTCTGTTCTCTTTTGATTTTTCTCCTGTTTATATAATCAGGACTCAGTTGAAAATTACTCAAAAGTAAGCTGAAGTGACATTTGCTTGTTCTGATTTGATCGAAGGCTTGTCAGTAAACAAAATTTCCATTTGATACTTTTAATACTTTTAAGTTAATGCGCTGACTGAAGCAGTAGTGGATTGTCTTACAGAAATCTCCACAATAATATGTCACCTAACCCTAATCAGCTGTCATCCTGATGCTTGTCATCCACTTTAAGGGATATTATAAAGCTGAATAATTTTGGATCCAGGTCTGTGAAATGGGTCAAACCAGACCTGGAAAGTGTTGACCTATTTTAGGGTGGAACCGGTCAAGTTTGAAAACGTAACGTAAGGGAGGGGTGCGTGTGGGTGCGTTTTGATCCACAACTACTCATGAAAGCAGAGCATTGGAAAAAGAACATTTTTGTGCGGCAGATACATTTTCATAAAGCGTGGGTACAATGAGGCCATGAATCCCAGGAGAAACACTGCAAGTTCTATGTCTTGTCGGGGGAGGAAGCTGATCTGAATGAACAGCCTCGCCTGTGTCTCTCTTCCAGCTGTGTGCATTCCGTCCGACACCCCACATTCCCGAAGAGCAATTGCTCAATCCTTCACCTTCCTCCTCCTCTTCGTCCTCAAATGTTGCTCAGGGACGCTGTTCAGTTCGAGTGCTGCTGGGGGGAGCACACATCTGCAGGTATAGTATATGCTTAAAGGAAAAAAGATGGGTTAAAAAAAAAAAAACTGTGACACAGCACTATGGCTGTACACAGAGAGCTGGGAAAATGTGTAAACACTACACTGGAAACATCCAACCAGAAAAAAGAGCCATTATTGATTGTCTAAAGAAGTATATAAATATGTCTCACAGTTTTCCATGCACTACTACACACTATGAAGGACTCTGTGTATTGACCAATACACAAACATACCACACTTCCTCAGGCCACAGTCTCACTTCACACTCTTTCCCAGGTCACACTACCCGCTATTGTACAAACACAAGTACAGACACACACACACGCACACACACTCACACTTCTTAGAAATGCTCAGAAATTACCAGCTCACAGTGTTTAACAGTACACAATAGAGAGCATTACAAACTGCCAACAGAAACAAAATTAATTGCGTAATACAACTGGCTTAAGCAATACATATCACGCAATGCTGTTTTAGCACTGTACATACGCTCAAATTTCCTCACTGTAGCTGTATGGTTATAATACTAGGGCATATAAATAATGCAAATACATAAATAGTCAGCTGAAACCTTTAACCCTGTCAGATGAGCCCCTGTTTTAATTTCACATTTTTGCTTAACTGTCTAGAGCAGGGAGAGTCAACTGGAGGACGACAGTCTGGATGTGGACCCAACAAAGTGTTTCAGCAGACTGAACCAAGCACGTGAGGGGAAAAAGTACTGTAGCAGAACCTCTGTTGAAGCTTATCAAATTATGTAAATCATTTAACTGAAGGCAGCTCATTGAACCAGAGACTAGCTACAGGGCTAGAGATGTTAGATCAGAAAGGGGAGAGTATTCACAGGATTTTCATTTTAGTGAACAGACAAAACAGGACTTTTTAAAAAGATTTTTTAAAAGATTATTGGACAGAAAAATGTTTGTTTTTATTTTCCTTCATGTTCAAAACAGAGGTCTCATCTGTTATCTGTTATAGAGTATATGGCGCTGGTCAAACCTGGTAAAACAAAAGTGGTAACATGAAGCACTGCTGTGAAATATCCATCCATCTATTTTCCATAGCGCTTAACCTACACAGGGTCACGGGGATCAACCTGGAGCCTATCCCAGGGAACTCGTGGCACAAGGCAGGGGACACCCTGGACCAACCCATCGCAGGGCACAATCACACACACTACGGATAATTTGGATAAAATGTCCTAAAACACGTGTCTTTGGACTAGGGGAGGAAACTGGACTGCCTGCAGGAAACCCTGAAGCATGGGGAGAACATGCAACTCTGTACACACAGGCCAGTGGCAGGATTTGAACCCCAACCACAGAGGTGCAAGGCAAACGTGCTAACCACTAAGCCGCTAAGCCAAATTAGTCACTCATGATTAAGCATTAAAAGGTGACTTGCCATTCAGTCATGTTATTTGCTTAACTGCTCCTTTGCAAGCAAGGAATTTTACATAACTGGAGACTGACAAATATTAATCAAATACCCCTTGTCTACGGCATGAAAACCAAGTGCGACCACAATTCTTCCAAACATACCATTTCATCTTGTTTGAAATGTATGTCTCTTTTCTTGTTTAGACTGGAAAAGCATTATAATGCATTCATACTTTCTCTTCGTAGGGCGCACGGTGGCTTAGTGGTTAGCACGTTTGCCTCACACCTCCAGGGGCGGGGGTTCAATTCCCCGTGTTCTCCCTGTGCTGTGGGGGTTGTCTAAAGTGGAGTGTGTGAATGTGTATGTGCATGTGATTGTGCCCTGCGATGGATTGGCACCCTGTCCAGGGTGTACCCCGCCTTGTGCCCCATGCTCCCTGGGATTTCCTCCAGGCTCCAGGTTTCCCCATGACCCTGAAGGCAGGCTAAACGGTATAGAAAATGGACTTTCTCTTTGTCATACTGCTGATGATTGGATTTTGATTGTTCATATAAGAACAACCCGGTGCCACCCCAAAATAATGTTCCCCATGAAATACATTCTGCTGTATGTGTGAGCAACCTGTACAGGATTAATGATTGACAGGAGTGGTCAAATGCAGATGTGAAGAGCTTCACAGTACACTCAAGTTACAATACACTTACAGTGCATGCATATTTCACACAGTGTAGACAGATTTAACGTTTGTTCCTTTTGAGATTATAATCATTTCACACACATACATATTTAAGCCTACTAGCAAGCAGCTTGCAATTTGATAACTCCCTACCCCGAATATAAGTGCAATACTTAGGACACATGTGATGGCTTCTTCAGGTTATGTAGTGTCCAATAGGGACGCGTATGGGATTCGGCCTCCGACAGGACGCCCAATCAGAGAGATCCGCGGGTGTGACGTAAGTAAGAGGGGCGGGTCGGAAGCAGCTCACTGGTTGTGTGTGCAGAGCAACCCGAGATCAGCCAGTCACCTCCTGTATGTGTATGTGTGTGTGAGCGAGAGAGAGTGAAAGAGAGAGAGAGGGAGGGAGTGTGTATGTGTGGCTGACCTCGCACTGAATGGACTGGGATTCTCAGCCACGTAAGTAGTTAGTACACCGCGGGAGATGATGCCTTGCTGAAATAAGGGATAGGCCTGGGAAAGTCGGCCATCCCTTTTTCTTCTCCAGCATCACAAGCAATCGTCGCCAGATCCCGACCATTCCGCAAGAGAAGAGGACATCGACTCCCGACCACACACACACACACACGCACGCACGCACACACCATTAGACATAAAGAGTTTTTTGCGCTGCTCGGGTCGGTTCGTTTAGCGCGTGCAGCAGATGGCGTGCAGAGCTGCGTGGAAATGAGCAGTGCACGACGGAGGCCGCTGAATGGAAACGGAGCCCTTTCTCAGGAAAGCCGACACCACTGACCGGTTAGCACGTTAGCCGAGGCATTTCTACTAGCCAGCAGCACTCGGGGCATTTAAACACTGCTCTCTTGAATTTGGGGGAGGAGGGGGGGGGAATTCAGAAGCACCGTTTTCCTCCATCTTTGCACTGTGCAGCTAAATCAGAAAATTCATCCACAAGTCTGTATCCGAGCTCAGGCTTAGAAGTCATAGCAGAAAACAGGGTAACTTTTTGTTGATTGTTTTTTGTAAATCGTTGTTGCACGTGGGATATTATATTAATATTCGCAAAGCAAGACCAAGCTTATTGCAGCACTATTTTTCTCTTTTATTTTTTTATTTTTTTTTTTGATTGCACGATTGTCAGACCTGATTGAGACATTGTGCAGCTGCTAATCGGCTGGATGTGTGTGTGTGTGTGTGTGTGTGGTGCGCTGTGATGGTGTATAGCAAGTGAGTCAGATCAAAAGGTTTTTTTTTTTTTTCTCTTTTTGTTGCGCAAGTTTAGTTTTTCCACAGACTAGGCATTCTTGTCCAGATCCCCCCCTCCAAGTCTCGCACCTTGCTTTAGGATAAACCTCCATCTAACACTCATGAACATACAGCGCTCCAATCCCATCAACATCGCACGGTATGGGAGAGCGAGGCACAAAGTGCATGAATTGGAGGAGCTGTCTTGTCTACAACAGAGGACTCCGGAGCCGAATCAGAGCTTTAGTCCTAATCTAGGCTCCCCAAGTCCTCCAGAGAGCCCGGACTCCACACACCGAGTGTCCTGTATCGGGAATTACCTCTTACTGGAGCCGCTGGAGGGAGACCGCGTGTTCCGGGCCGTGCACTTACACAGCGGGGAAGAGCTCGTGTGCAAGGTAAAAGCAAGCGCGCGTGCCACGTCCTAACCTGCACACTGACTTTACATACTGTTCTGGCAAACTGTATAGCGCTGATTATCACTATGCATATTATCACTACTACTGTATATGAGGCACAGCACTATTTGAATCTACTGTAGCACGCAGTTTGGGTCAAAGCACAACGATAGGATCCATATTGAGCAGTGTATATGGCGAACAAGGGCACGCAGGGTCACCAAGCTTACATGATCAGCATTCCCCCCCCCTTGAAACTTGACTTGAAATCTGATTTTTTTTTGGTGCAAACTGAATGCTCACGTGACCCTACGTTCATAGTTCCTGTATAGTTCCTGATACTCATGGGACATACTTAAAGCTCCAGTGATCATGTAGAGCATAGGAGTGCTAGATCTTTCAGATCTAAAGAAAACGCCGTCTTGTTGGCAAACGGGTAAACCCGAGCGTTACCATGGTGTTCTGCCCTGTGATCAGCCGTGCTCGTACATTGTGTGCCCAGAGTACATGTGCTTTGTTGTGAAAGCCCGTTTTAACAAGGAGGAATCACTGACTAGTAGCAGTATAGATGTTTCTAATTATTAAGCCGACCGTGCATGTAGGTGCATTAGGAATAAAAATCAATTGTCACCATTTTTTGCAGGTGGCATGACACGACAGGTTAAAAGTGCATAAAGTGGGAGAGGCGTGCGTGCGTGCGTGTGTGTAGGAGGACCAAAGGTTCATTCATCTGGGCAACAAGCCAGATGACGCTGCTTATACCTTGATAAGATTGAAGGTTCCGATGGCCGCCGTCGGTGTGCTATATTTACCCCACCTCCCTTTTATGTGCCTGTTACTAAGCAACATCAAAGATCAGTGTCTGTTTTGGAGTCTTAAATTTGCTGCAGAGGTGTATGCTTTGCCTTCCGATGGCGCAGGGGTTGCAGTCCTTTTGTCTCTGATCCCCCTCCATTGTCTTACAAAGTGGAGGCTTTCTTTTCTTTCTTTTTTTTTAAAGTGGAGGACAGGAGAAATCTATAAGACCAATAATCCAGGGGTATAAGAGGCTCTTAGAACAGTAACTTTGCACAACTACCCAATTTCCTTGGAATCAATGACCGTGTCTAATTGAATACAAACCGCTTCCTTCTCTTTTTTTTTTCCCCTCCCAGGTGTTCGATATCAGCCGATATCAAGAATCATTAGCTGCCTACTTTGTACTGGGTGCTCATCAGAACATCAACCAAATAGTAGAGATCCTCCTTGGAGACACGCGGGCGTACGTGTTCTTCGAGAGGAGCCATGGAGACATGCACTCGTTTGTCCGCACTTGCAAGAAGTTGCGGGAGGAAGAGGCTGCCAGACTCTTCTATCAGATAGTGTCCGCCGTGGCACACTGCCATGACAACGGCCTGGTTCTCAGAGACCTCAAGCTGAGGAAGTTCGTCTTTAATAATGAGGAAAGGTAAAAAAAAAAAATGTTAAAAAACAGAGAGAGAGTGAAAGACATGCTGTCATGTTTTCAGGCTTAATCATTAATATGCATTAGATGCACATGAGAATGCACCGATTAGGGGTTTTTTTTTGTCATCTGTACTTTTCCTGTTCTGTACCTTTGTGTCCTAATATACTTTAGAGCTTCCTCTAATATTGCACAGGCATAATGAGTGTCAGATAATAAAACCAGAGCACCACTAAGGCAAATTAGGAGTGTACAGTGTAGCCTGACCACGTGCCTCACCTCTAAAATTAGGCTGATGTCATAGCACTGTGTATGACTTTGGGGCAGTCTTCCCATTTAAGCTATGATAGTGGCACATTCAGCCAAATGAATCACCTCAGCTAGTTTTCCTGTGGCTCAGCACATGGAAAGGGGAGTCATTGTGGCTACAGTTTTAAATGTGAGCTCACTGGCCTTAACATTCCCATTTACTGTAACTTGGGATGCTATATCCATGCCTCCTTAATGACTGATGGCATACTAACATGAAAGATTTTGCCAGAGGTAGGTGCTTGTACCCTGGCCTGAAATGAAACACCACATATGCACCCAGATGGGAACAGGCACAAGCAGCCAGTGAGAACTTGATTAGGCACAGAGCTGTGCTGGGTTCCTGACCAGCATCATGACCATGTTAGTGGGCGTTTGAAACCTCGAGCTGTTACACATAAGAGTCTGGTTTCCCAATGGATTAAGTCTAGTTTTTGGAATAAATTGCGGTGCTGGTGGTGAATCACCATTGTTTTTTTTTTTTAAAGCGTGCTTAATCTGTGCCTGGAAAACTGGCCCTTGTGTTTATGTGCAGTCCGGTACTTATTGAAATGGCTCTTCATGTTTTGCCTTAGTGTCTTTTTCAGACTCAGCATGTGTGTGTGTGTGTGTGGTTTTTTTTTTTTTTTTCCTTTTTTACTTTTCTTTTCTTTTTTCTTTCCATTCTGCGGTAGAGGTGTGAGTCATGAACACTGCATGTTAGTCGAGGGTTATTTTGAGCAGGCAGCTGAACAGAAACAGAGCTAGAGGTCAAAAGGTGCATGCTCTGTTCACTTTTACAGTACAGCAGCTTGTTGGAGGTCAAGTAGCCTTGACGTCTGAGCTGTACGTTAAGATGCAAAGACAACCAGAATAAGTTTTTCAGTTTTGGTTATGGAACGGAAACGCTTATTTATGATTTTTATTCTGTTTTTGTGCATCATTACTCCAGGGGAAATCCAGGGATTTCCTTATTTATGTATGTGGATGTTACTCACCCCGATGAGGAATGCATGTTTCCTTGTTCTATTGTTGTTGTTGTTGTACTTTTTAAGGCTTACTTGCATGATTCTTGAAATCCCATGAATCTTGCTCTGAAATAAAAAATTTAAATGGAAAGATTATTTTCTTGGGAGAGGTCTCCTCCTCCTCCCATACCAATGAAGACCATCCAGGGGGTGGTGATTTTTTTTATTACTTTGTACCATCATGTGGATGTATAATGAAATGTTGCGCTGGGATTACAAAACTATCATCTTTAAATGATTGTAAGCTTTAAAGGAGAAAATGCTTTTCTTTTTTTTTTTCCTTTCTGTGTATCACAGGAGCCTTGTTAAGTTGGAGAGTTTAGAAGATACATACCTCCTGAAGGGAAGCGATGACACTCTCTCAGACAAACATGGCTGTCCTGCTTACGTAAGCCCGGAGATCCTCAATGCCAGTGGCAGCTACTCTGGCAAAGCGGCAGACGTGTGGAGTCTGGGCGTCATGCTGTACACCATCCTTGTTGGCCGCTACCCTTTCCATGATGTTGAACCTGGCTCACTCTTCAGCAAGATCCGCCGTGGCCACTTCAGCATCCCTGAGACGCTGACGCCCAAGGCACGCTGCTTGATCCGCAGCATCTTGCGGCGGGAGCCAGCCGAAAGGCTGACATCACGAGAAATCCTGGAGCATCCCTGGTTCCTGGCAGCCACTGTCCAGGCTGGCATCGCCTATGCCAGAGGAGAACGTGAAGCAGACCAGATGGTGCCCGAGGCCAACATGGAGGAAGATTTGGAGCAGTTCCTCAGCTGAGCAGCACAAAAAAAAGAAGAGGAAAAAAAAAAAAAGACATTTTGCCACGTGTTTTAGATGACAGAATGCACTCATAAAACAGCGTTTATCCTTATCTCCCATTCCATGGAGAAAACCTGGGAAGGTCTGGCTTGATGGTGTGGAACACCTTCAGCAAGAGCTTCTGGGCAAATGTTAATGTTCAGTAATGTAGCAAGACTTATAACTATCTTTAGGTTGAGTTTTCTTTTTTTATTTTCAGTGGTGCTCATGGGGTGTACAAGTCATATTAAGCTACAGAAAACATGACGGCACAGGAGACCTCAGCCAAGGAGAACAACACCAACATCAAGCAAACTGCAACCACTCCTGTTCTGATTTATCACAGTAGACAACATTGTCTCCACGTATTGAACTTTAAAAGCATTTTTTGGCTGCGTTTGCATATTTATTCATTATGGGGTTTTTTTTTGTTTTGTTTTGTTTTGTTTTGTTTTTTTAAGTATATTACTTACACCATTCTGCTCTTTCATAGCCTTATAGGCCAATACTATAACATGTATGTGGCGGCTGTCAGTAGAATTACAATATAAGTTTGCAAATTCTCTTTTTAGGCTTGATCCCCCTTCCAAATGTGTATTTGCGTTTCTCTCATTTGTGTAAGACTGCATTAACTCAGCTTTTTGTGTTGCATTAAGCTATTCCTTCTAAATTGTTATTGCTGCTTATTTTTCCTCTAGCCTGAACTGAACCTCTTTGAGCCTTGAGACGTGAGGGGTGCTTGGCCCACCTAGGCCAAGCGAATGGTCCATTCCATCTCTGTAGACTAGCATCTATTTAATTTTATTTTCATTCTTCTGCTGAAATGAAAGAGTTTTTAATTTAAAGTAACAACTACTATATTTAAATATATTTGCAGGATTTTCTTTATACCTTAGTTTCTGTTTCCACAAATATTGTAGGCAATACTCTTGACACAGGACAGTTTTGATGTTGGCATTAAAGACTGTCCCAAGGTTTAGAATAAACCATCTAACTTAAGTGCCAGTATTTGTGCCCCACACCACCAATGCCGATTACATCCCTTCTCTTTTTACTTAGGATTTCGCTTTTAACACCTTGTTAAATAATGTTACTACGACTACACTGTCTCCAGTACCTCATGTTAACTTTTCTACTGCCTGCCTAGGTTCTGTGAAATGATCATCTTCTAAATAGGTACATGTGGACATGTTTTGTGGTATATCAATGTTACTTCAAATTGTGATCTCTAGTTAATGGCATGTACCCTTTTGAATGCTATAGCCTAGCAGGAGGGCTGGGGAAGTTGTTTTTCCCTTTTGTTTCGTAAAGTAAATCCTTGCAAATTCTATTTTTTAATTGCTAGGAGTTTTAAGTTGCCTCTGTAAAAGCATTAGGTTTATAAGTATATTTTTTTTAAATAAAAAAAATATGCTTTCAGGTAGAATGAATTGGCCACATTAGTTGGTGATGAGTGAAGGACTTTTTGTTTTTTTCTTTTGAAGGGGTGGGGGGCATGCATGGTGGGATATCTGCCTCAGATGCTCTGATTGTAATGTAACTGATTTTGGTGTTTTGTCCAAATTTATTCAGTAAATAAAATGTGACCTGCACACTGAAAAGTATATTATTTTACCATTTACCATTGGAAAACTGTCACCAGACTGTCCAGTTTTGATGTTCCCATGCCCACTGTAGCATCAGATTCCTGCACTTGGCTAACAGGAATGGAATCCAGTATGATCATCTGCTGTTGTATTTCGTTTGCCTTAAGGATTGATGTGGTGTGCCTTCTGAGATGTTTTTCTGCTCAACATAGGTGTAAAGAGCAGTTTTTTGAGTTACTATAGTCTTCCTGTCTGGCCATACTCAAACCAGCACCAACAACCATGCCAAAGTCACTAACATCACAGTTTTCCCATTCTGATGTTTGATGTGAACATGTACTGAAACTCTTGACCTGTATCTGCTCTATTTTATGCATTCCGCCGCTGCCATGTGAGTGGTTGACTGGGTAATTTCATGAATGTGCAGGGGTACAAGAGTTGATATAGGCCTGAGTTGATAAAGGACCCAACAGCATGTTACCACAAAACTTGCTGTATTTTCCAAGAAAATCATTCAATACAAGGCTTTTGCTTTAAATCATAATATGAAGGATTTTTGTTCCAACACTAGTAGATCTCATTGGTCTGGTTGCTGCTGGGTATGCCTGAAGATACTCCAACAGATCAAGATTTTAAAGCATACACATTGGGATGGTTTTATGTAATCTGCAGGTGGGAAAAGCCTGGGGCATCAATCTCTCACCACCAGATGTGCATTAGGATGTTCCGTATGTGAGATTTCAGAAGAACATAAGGCATTTGAAAAGAGGAGCTTGCGGTACATATCCACTGTGAGCGAGTGTTTTGTCAAAACAAACTGAAACCAACTTTACTGGAACCACAGAGCTATGAGAGAAAGAATCATAGCATAACACCCATGCTCACCGGTTAAAAGACCTGAAATAATTCAATCTGACAGAACAGTCACCATCACCACCAGCTTTTCAACAACAAGTGGGCAGCAACTTGCAACTGACTTGATCCATGCCTACTGGCTACGGAAATTCACCCATGACAAGCCATGCATTGTACTTCCGGGCCTTTAGTACACTCTATGCCACTATGGAAATAATGATTAATCTTGAATAACAATGGTCAAAATAAATTCCAGACCCACGTTCGGTTATAAAATGGTTTAAAGTAAAAAGAGGACAATGGCTTTCTACATATGAATCACTACTAATGAAAATAATTTAATGGCCAGCTGAAAGGTTCATTGTTATTCTCATAGGTAAGTTGAAACATTCACTTGCTTTCAACAGTTGTTAAGTATCTTAAAATTAGCTCAATTGACAACAAACCTGCAACCAAATCTGCCTGTTTTCCCTCTGCAGTCGCAGAATTTATTTTGAACACGAAAGTTCTTTAGATGTTTGTTGATCTACTTCCTAAATATTGGAACTAAAATGACTTTCCACACACTTGAGTGCCTCACAAAATGGTCCTTCCCAATATAAATCATGACTGTAATGTTGGTAGGTTGTTAGATGTCCACCTAAACCAATGGGGGATACAACTAGACTGTATCTACATAGACACCATCCTGAAAAAAAAATCCTGATAATCTTTAATAAAAATTTGACTTGCTATGGTCAAAACTGTATTATGCTTTGTATTGCATTTGTTAGGTGCTCGCAGGACCACATGATTTTGTGCGCAAGGCAAATGACTAGTGACTGCTCATTAGGTCGTACAAGTTTTGCTGCAGAACAAAAAGTCCATAGGGTGGAGTCAGACCTGATCTAGCGCCTCCTACCTGGGCAGAGTCCACCCAAAAGTCCAGTGGGTGGAGTCTTTTAGGCCGGTGTTTATTGTGTTGTTTCATTTTGTACAGCATTGTGTGGGTTAGGGTTAAGGGTTAGGAATTAGGATTAGGGGTTAGAGTTAGGCTCATCAGAGGAGATGTCAGAGGATCCGATCAAGCTCCATACCCTGGACATTTGGTTCTGCAGTGAAGATTATTTCAATTTTGTTGCTGTTGAAACTGCTCTGCTCCATGCTGCCCCATAGTGGGTTGGGCAGGTAATTGATCTGCACTTCGTGGTTGTGCTGGGTGGTTGCACAGTTTCATTATGCTTTTAAGTTGTTCCACTTCCCACGGTTGTGTCTTGCTCACACAACATGCAGAATCAAATCCCACGCCAAAGGGTGAGACATCCTCTCCACACTCCTTCACAAGTAGATGTTTTGTTTTAGCAGAGGTTGCTAAAGTTACACTCATTTAGTTAAATTTAGTTATATAGTCATGCTCATGCAGTTTACAGTGAAAGTCAAATTTTTATTCAAACATAAAGCCGGGGATCAAAATTGTATGTTTGCTTCCCCTCTAATAAATGTGCAGGTGCAGATGCTCCACTTGCTCCATTCTTCAGGTCCCAGTGGTAGAGTGCTATCTGATATGCTAATGTGTAAATTACCTAGCTATATACCATCCAGAACCATGGTATGTTATGTTCTTGCTGATGCTTCTTGCTTTTTTAAAACGAATTAGTCCATAATGCTCAGATCTGCACACACTTAAAAAAAAAAAAAAAACATATTTTTTATAGCTGTTAACCACTTTGTCACCATTTCCCATAAAAAAAAAAAAAAATGTCAATCACATTTCACCTCTTCATATTTAGGGTCCACTGCACTCCACTGGCATTCGTTCATATTTTATTTTTGAAAAAGTAAAAATATTAAAACGTTCTTTAAGACAAATCTAGACACCTGTGCTAAAATATGCTAGCATATGGTAGTATGCTAGTGCTTGCAAGCTTTCTGTGAATAATAACTTCATTGTTCAAAGTGAGGACTGACCGATGTCTTTGAAAATGGATGCTGGGCATTCCAGTTACAGATTACTGACGGACATAAATACAAAGTCCTGCTAAAATGCTGTAGCTGAGAGAATGCTCCTATAAACCTACTGTGGTTTACCATTTATTGTTTGTCATTAAGCAAACATGTTGATGAAAAAGAAAAATTTCCCTTGATAGATTTAAAATAATGAAACCTTAAAGGCATCCAAACCAAGGTTTCCTTAAGATTATTTGAGTATGTACAGTATGTTTTTAGTATTTTGATTAATATTTTGGTGAAATCTGGCAGACGTAGGTCAGTAGTTGGTGCTATAGAAAAAGAAGTGCTTGCGGCTATGTATATTTACAATAGAACGGTTCTCTAGGTGAAAGGTTTATGTTTGTCTTAAATTCTGTTGAATCTCTCTCAGACTCTTAGACCATTTGTCGTAATTACATCACAACTCCAAAGCCAACATCAAACAGCACCTCAGTGCCCAGCACCCCAACTCCCTGCCCCAACAGTGTACCTGTGTGCATACCACTATTTGGGGTCACATGTTTCCTTGTTGGCTGAGGGGATCATGTGGCTTTTTTATGCACCAATGGATTAAGAAGTGGAAGAGTGTATACCCAGTGAGGGAGCCAGCTTTTAGCTATATTTACAGTTTTACTGACTTGACTTTTTTACTTTTCTTAGACTGTTCTACATCCATCAAACTTGATATATATTGTTATGATATAACTATGACTTTTATATAATCAGTGTGAATCCACACACACACACACACACACACACACACACACAAATATAAGGATGATTGATTCTGAAGTGATCATGACTGTCCCCTACCCCTGCAAAATCTACACCCTCCAAGGTAATATAAGTAGTGAGTATAATGGTAGTCATGGATTGAAGGGACCAATACATACTTGCTGTTACTCCGAATAATTAGCTCATCAGAATTTCATACTCTTTTGCATTACTTAATGAGTACACATATTGAGTACACTTTTAGAATAATTATTATGATTATAACCACCAGTATTAAGGCCTTGCATCCTTATGTAACTTATTAGATGCCCATACGTGCACAATTAACACAGGAATGCAATTACTCCTGTGAATTCCTCACCTGTATCATATTCCCATTCCTTCCATTTGTCCAGAGACTATTGTTAGACATATGGAGTGCAATTAAGTGTAACATGTGAAGAGCTTTAATTTTCACTTCACATGCACACACACACACACACACCTTCTGTCAGGTTTAGGACTTTGTTTCCATCGGTGTTGTTTAAATCAGGAATAAATCTAATGAATAATGTGAACATAACGTGTACAATTTTATTTAGTACTTTCCCGGATTGATCTTTTGCACTTTTTAATCAGCAGTGAGAAGCCTTGTAGAAATGCCTCACTCACAGTCAATACTGCCACCTGCTGTTCACTTCATTTTTCTGTTAATTCCTGATATACCATGGACCAAGCGGTGGTACTGTATGATAATCAGCCAGTCCAATATCACTTTTACTTGTTTGTTTGTTTGTTTGTTCTACACAATTATCATGTATCCCCTTGAATTTAAATCTTATATACATATAAGCACTGAGAAAGTCTGTTTTAAATGGAAAAATGTTAAGTTGGGAAACAAATTTGACCTGAATACAATGCACAAAATCGTTAAAAAAATAATAAAAATAATAATAAAAAAGTCACCACAAAGAAGTTAGCCATTTATTTATTTATTGGTTTGTTTGTTTGCTTACATTAGAGGGTGTTCACAGTTCCATACAGGATGTTACAGAATTAATACACAACATATTCAAATTTCAATGAATGTCAGTTACTTTTTATTTTTGTTGCAAATCATTGTTAGAAGTAATGTCTCTTTAGTATTATAAGGTTCTATCCGGCATTTTGGTCGAAAATGAGTTACCCCTATACTTTCTTTTCCTGTGGTGTTAAAAAATAAATAAATAAATAAAATTCTGCAAAGGTTTTGATGTAACACTTGGGGGGTGGGGGGAAGAAAGAAAAAAAAAAGAGAAAACAGTTTTTTCTTCAAAATCGCACGTAAACTTTATTTATGAATAAAGTTAACTGCCAGCCAATCATCATCCAGTATGGATATAGGAAGAACACAACATACTCTGCTTTGGCCAATCAGCATCCACGTTCTTTCTGGAGGAGAAAGTACTGTAAGTTTTAGCTGTAGATGTTTTATAAGTGCTCAATGAGAGTAAGGAAAGTAAGTGTACTAAACCGGTACAGTGTAGGTCCCCTCTAATCACTGCTTTTATATTCTGTACATGTTCTGGCACATTAGAAAATCTTTAGTACATTCCCCAGCTGTCTGAGACCAGATATCATTAGCATTAAATGCCCTGCCTATTTAACTGTGATCAAAACCAGGTTATTATTATTATCCACGGTTGCCAGGTTTTTGAAGACATCCCCAAAACTGAGCATTAAAAAAGATAGAACCCAGCCAGTTTCAAAACAACAACGTTAAACCGCGATGTGTTCAGTAATGTCGCCAAGTCTTTTCAGTCTTTTCAGTGAAAAGTAGACAGGGCGCATTCAAGAAGTCGCTAGGGGGCGCCAAATGCAGGCATGGATCATTTATTATATTCGTTATATATTCACTGATGTTTTAAGACTGAAACAGTAACATCCTCTGATGCTGAGGAGGAAAACAATGCGTGTAAATGTCTGTATGAGTTCCAATACATGAACATGATATGAGCAGAGCATAAGGACTGATAACGCACTCTACATGGCTCTGTAGCAGCTAAACTCATACAATTCAATTCAATTTGTATTTGTATAGCGCTTTTAACTATAGACATTGTCTCAAAGCAGCTTTACAGAAACATAGTTGACTAGTGACACTAAACTAACCTAGTCTCGTCTCGTCCATTGTTCGTTTGATATTTTATCGGTCTGTTAATTCTACAATCAGTGATAACGCTCGAGGAAAGTATTACGATAAATCAAATTTTTGTCCAGTTTTCACATTTTTAAGCAATTATGCAAGAAAAAAAAACATGGAAACTGGAATCTATTTAGAAGTACGTTTTATAGTTTTGGATGGATTGATGAACATTACATTAAAAAATAGCAGTTTTCCCATCCAACCTTTTGATTATAGTGTCGAATACATCTAGCTCATATTTAGAGCTAATACTAATTATTGCATCCTAACATCATTTATAGAAGACCAGACTATATGTGTTTAGCTGTGAAATAAGCATTAATCTGGACATTGTTTCGATAACGCTAGATCAACTCAGCAACAAATAGTAGCTTCGCCCGAACAGGGACTTGAACCCTGGACCCTCAGATTAAAAGTCTGATGCTCTACCGACTGAGCTATCCGGGCTCTATTAGGGGTCATTTATCCATATAGACTTAATCTATCCATATAGCCTTAATCCATATTAATTTATATTTAGTTCTTCAGCTCTTAAAGGTTCTCCAGTTGTTTTTGCAAAACTACTACAGAGTGTTTTTCCCATCAGAAAGGGATCAAATTAGACCCGATTTTGAGAAGGGAAGAGCCTTTTATTTTCCCAATAAACCAAAAGAACTCAAAAAACCCTCTTTTGTAAAAGTGTATAGTGCAAACATCATAACGAAATGTGGTATGCGACAAAAAAAAAAAAAACAAACAACCCCCCCTCAAAAAAATCCCTTCTCTCTGATACACAGCATGTATCTAGGTATAATTTGATACCAAATGTGTTTTTATTTATAATTATCAATATTACTATTGTTGTTTTTTCTTAATTAAAATTATTATTATTTTATTTTATTTTTTTAAAGCGCCATATATTGAGTGTTTTTCGGTTTATTTATTTTTTTTGTATCTTACAGTGAGGGAGAGATGGGTTTTGGATAATAATGGTTATTCTGCCCTCTAGTGGACAGCCTTGCAATGATGTGAAAACTCACACAGATCCTAAAATGCACAGCCCAGTGGTTCTGTCACTTCCTGGTACCCTTCTGTCCTGCTCTAATCTCCTTCATGATCTTCATGATCAGGTTCAGGTGGGACTACCTGTGGAGTACAATGACTTCCCAAGACAGCAGCAGGCAGGTTGTATTTAACCCTTTAGTTTAAAATGATCTGTTACTAAAAGTGGAGCAATATTAAATGACTTAACAACTTTTCTATTATTAAACTTTGACTGTGAGTTTTGCTTTTATATATCACAGAGATTATGTTCTGCTCATTTTGCCCCGAGGGTAACATGAGGTAAAATAAAAATGAGTGGTTGAGTGGATAGTTTTATAGTGTTTTCCAAACTAGAAACCCTTTTAATATGCTAGAAATCATTAAGGAAGCACTGAAGTACCCTTATCTAATAATAACAAATCTAGTAAATAGAGTTGAGTGTATAGAACATAAGGGTAAAGTCTATAAACTGGTGGCCAGAGCACCAAGGAACATGGCTACTGGTTACAATTAATCTGTCTCAGTTGTCTTTTCTTTGCTGCAAGCTGAACCGACATAACAGAGTCTTTCTGATCACACGTACACAGATGGAGTACACAATATTTCCTGTCCTATTTGTAAATAGAGGAAGCTTTCATTTTATATACTGTATATTGCACGCACTGACATCACCCTGATGTGAAAAATGTGACAGCTACACAAATAACATGTACCTGGAGTTCAGGACTATTGTATTGTACAGTAGTGTATGGTGGTCCATTCACTTGGTAATGCACACTGGACTAAAAGTGCAGTGATATAAACACCTCGATAAAACCAGCGAACAATGATTCATTATGCTATGAGAGCTCTTAAAATTCACACAGCCTTCAGAATATAGAAATAAGTCAGAGTCAGTGTTAATCCATAGCAGTGTATGGAATTCGTGTTAATTTCAATGGTACTAAATCTGGCCTGTGTTGGCTGAATGAATGCTTGATCACACAATTTAATGATGTTTGCTGAGCTCAGAACCATTTGGAGGCTCTAAGAGCACAGCAGGCCATAACTGCTGGTTATGGTATGATGATGATCCTTTCCTGCTGCTGTAGTCTCTCCATGGTTATTTATCTTTCTTTTTTTTCCACTCGACTCCTTCCTGGTGCCAGAATAGAAGCTGCTCAAACTGAATCCAGGATGCCAGCGAGTGCTAACCTTTCATTTATTAACACACCTCTTTCAGATCCAAATAAAGGGTGATTTGATCCATCACTATACTGAAGATCACAATGTATTCTGGGGAAGTTCTGCTACTCAAGTCAGTAGTTATGTTGATTTGGTCCCTTTAAAGAGGTCATCTAACAAACTTGAGTTGAGACTATTGAAATGGCTCTTAAGATGCAACAGAGATTACTCCAAAGGTAGGAGGAGAGGGCAAGTAATCAAGTGTGTGTTAAAAAATAATGGAAGGGTGGATGTTGGAGAGCAGAGAAGTGGTCTCTCCAAGTCTGTATTTATAAACAGAGGGGATTTCTGGCAGGTTTTCATTCCTTTTTCCAGTCTGTACTTCTGGTCTTGCAATTAAAGCTATTTCTGCTTGAGCCCTTCAGTATTTCCCAGATGATCTTGTCATGTAATTATTTGTCCTAATTTTTGACATAAATTTGCACTAACTATGCAACAATCACAGCTGAATATTGACCAACAGATGAGCCAGTTGTCGAATTATTAAAGTTGTTTTTTTTATTATTATTATTTATCTGTCAGGATGGACTTTAACCTCATAGTCACCATTTGCATAGATTACAAACTCAGTGTCACTGTTGAATTATCTACAGACTTCACTTTATATAACCGTTATGTATCCCACCACTCACTTTAACCAGTTAAACTGTACTAGTACTAACAATCATTTCAGCAGTCATTCCGGTCTTAACCAGTAGATGGCATACAGAAATATTAATCAAAGAAATAACACTCAAGTTGCAAGATAATGGACCTACTGGAGTCTGACAGAGATTTCAAGGGATTTCATTTTAAAAGAAGTTCATAGCAGGCTTTTAGACAAATTATCTTTTTGCTGGACGTTATTAAATGGCACACAAAATGGTTTAAAAGGAAATGGAAAAACGAATATTTAAATGATTAATACTAAGTGTCCCACACACACACACGCACACACATTAAAAAGTGAATTGCTTAAATGTGTATTTAATTGCATATTGAGTAAGTGTAAATGGAGTGCAATCAGTTCTTACAACTGAATATATTTCTATATGTTTCTGTTCTTTATATTCCTACACACTCTCATATTAACTATAGTCCACAAAACCTAGTGCTGCACTGAAATGAAATTATGACTTGCAGTATAATGCACCCCTAATGTATTCTCAGTGTATTCCTATACAGTGAAGCTAACTAACTGCTTCACCATATCTACAGCAGACATTTTGGCTGCTGTGGCTTTGTTTTTGCCTCTCAAGTGGTCAATTATATGGTCAGTGAACAGTATTATTGAGGCCTCATGATGACAGTAAATTGGTGAGAGAGAATGTGTGTGCTGTCTTAGCCCTCTCACACCCTTTTGTCAATACCCAATTATCCTCCCTGTTGCCTCTTCTCACTGATGGCGAATTCTGAAAATAGCAATGTGGAGCATTGTCTCCTAATTGCAGCTAACACTACTCACTTGCCGTATTGATCATATATTAGAGGCTCCTCCTACGCTGGAGACGCTTCCTGGAGCCAGGGTGAGGATTAGGGGTTGTCTAGTCCATTCTCCAATCACCGTCACAAAAGACTTCCATTAGTGTGCATTCACATGACGCTTTTTGGAATGTATCCTTAAGGAACACACTGAGGGCCTTATGCGCTAGACAGATGGACTCCTTGGCTTTTTAGTTCAGGTCTTCTGAGAATCAGATTTATCAGAAGCCCAAGCTCAGAGGTTCCCATTTAATATGGTTAATATTTTCTGTGCTTGCACAATATAGTTGCTTTTTTTTTTTTTTTTTAAACATTCCGAAATGTGTTGCTTTCCCACTGTTTGGTTTATACTGGAGTGCACTTTGATGAGACTAGTATCTTTCCTTCAGTACTTAAGTTTCATATGCACCTAATGTAGCACATATTGTTATAAACCTTAAGGCATTCATTTGAACTATAATGTGTCCGACAAATCAAGAGTCCTAGAAATTAGATTGTGAAGCCATTTCAGTAATTACTAGTGCTCAGCACCATAATAGCATGGTCTCTAATAATGCATTCCTCTGAAGGACTCTTTGATTCAATCAGGAGGTTAACTTTAAATAAGCAATTCACTCCCTCAGTGCACTGTACTGTTAGGACTCAGGATTCAATCCCAGAGGGGCCATGTGCAAGCCACAACTGACCAGTTTCATTGGAAAGGGTTGGGTGTAGGGTCTATCAGCATCCCTGTGCTATATACAGGACCAACCTGCTAATCTACAACACTGCAGGGTTTTCCTTTCCGTAGAAGGGCTTAGGTGCAGCACCGCAGCAACTAAGTGTTTTTGCAGAGCAGCTTAAGCTGAATGAATGTAAGAAGGCATTTATTTTCATTAAATCTCAAACATGTTATTTGGTGAAATTAGTAGACGTTTGAATTATTACAGACTATCAATAGACTTTTTGACTAGTACAATAAGTGTTGCCTTTCTTTCACGATCAGCATAGCTTTCTTACACAAATATTGTAAGGATAAGGGTAAAAAACATCATGTAAACTTAAAATAACTTAAAATATCCTTCAAATAATTTCAAACCACCCAACCACCACCACCCGGAACAAAATCAGCACCTAAGCTCTCTGAAAACCTAGGGAAACCCCTGCACTGTATGCCTATTTTAGCTAAATGTGATGACTGGTTTCATCAAATGAGACAACATGCACTGGTCTTTTCGTTCTCTGACTGATGTAATACTGTAATGTGAAGTAAACTTACTAGAATTCACAAAGATCCCACTCCCACTATGCTTTTGAAACCAGTACAAGGCTTTGTGTAATAAAAACTCTGATAGCAACTATTTTCATAGACATTCATGCCGTTATCATAATTATCTTGTCCTAAATATGCTGATATGATGCTGTGCTTCATGAGGAAATCATGTTCCCAAATACAAAGTAAATAAATACACTAACAAAGTAAGTAAATATGCATTAAGCTAATATTCATTATCTGTCATTAATAGTCTGCTTTCATTTTTGTTTCTGAACTGGCACGCCTCATTGCTCTCAGCTACTGAATGCTGATAAGCCTAATTTCCAGGCTCACAGCAAGGAGTCTGAAAGACAAGAAGGGATGTTATGCTTCTTGGCAATGTATTCCTTCTGCCTCATCACTCAGTTGCCAATATGTATTCAAGGTGACTTAGATATTTTACCATCTATTTATGGAGTTGAACATAGAAACACATCAAATGTTTAAACTGAGGAAATGTACCATTTTAAGGAAAAAATAAGGTAAGTTTTAATTTGATGGCCGCAACACGCCCCAGAAACATTTACTTCTCCAGACATTTGTTGCCCCGTCCCAAATTTTTTCAGACGTGTTGTGGCCATCAAATTCAGAATTACCTTTTTTTTTTTTTCTTGAAATGGTACATTTATTCAGTTTAAACATTTGATATGTTTTCTATGTTCTATTGTGAATAACACATGGGTTTATGAGATTTGCAAATCATTGCATTCTGTTTTTATTTACATTTTATACAGCGTCCCAACTTTTTCGGAATTGGGATTATAATTAGTTGCGCTTGACACAACTGTAGGGTCTGACTCAAGGACACAGAATGTTGCCTGTGTAATAAGCTCAAAACTGCTTATTAGATCTATAAAGTCGGAGAAGTACTGGGCTTGGGAGAGGTTACCTTTAAAAGGTATCTACAAGCAAGTCCCTTGCTCATGCACAGAGCTTCAGTGTGGGAAAAGTGCCATGTGAGCAGGTGAGCAGCTCAGCTTCGACATTCCCCAGTGACCAATTATCCAGAGCTGTTTGTCCACATGAGGGAATGGCCTGTGCTCATGTGGGGGTCAGCAATTTAGGTGTTGTTTGGATCTTTCTCTTTCCCAGATGTACAGGGTTTCCTAAGGCTACACACAGGATGCCTAATCTATTGGATTTGGAAATAAAACATAATTTCCCTTTAAAAGTTTTCCGTCTGATACCTAGGCAGAGGAGAAACTCACACCCTCTGCATGCATAACCGCAGACAAGACCTCGCTCTGTGGTAAAGCCATAGAATACCTGCCAGGGTCAGGTGTAAAAACATGTTCAGGTCAGTCGAAGCTCAGCAGAATGCAAGGTACTGCATCCCCTAGGCCCCTGGAGCTCTCTAACCCTCACTGAGCTGAATATATATATACATAAACTTTAAAGGATGCAACTGAACCACAAGGCAATGGTAAAGATCTGCTCCCAAGGTGGTAAATTAGAGACTGATGGAAAATTAACATAATTAATTAATAAGAAGCTACTTTCAATATTTAACATTCTGCGATGTATTATATATGCGCCATACGGGTTTAGTATAGGTTACTAATAGGAGCTCACTGAATATGGCCAGTGGGTAGGTCTGACATAATTACTGTATAATTATTTGAGCTAATTGTGATAGTTTGTGTGGTTTGAGATTAACCATTAGATTCTGTTAGATACATGTTTTCATATAAATATATGTATTCAGCCAAGGAAAAAATATTGACAACCACATGGTTTACCTATACATAATCAGACCTCTGCATCATAAAATTTTTATATTTTTTATATTAAATTTTGATCTGTGAACTATTTGTGGCTATATTTAGAGAAGTTGTACAGTAAGTTAGTATCTATCATTAAAAATACTAGATAACAAGGATATTTGTTTAGCAATTGTCAAAAAAATGTCTGAAATGGGTTAGCATGTTCGCCTCACACCTCCAGGGTCGGGGGTTCGATTCCCACCGTGGCCCTGTGTCTGTGGAGTTTGCATGCGGGGGTTTCCTCCGGGTACTCCGGTTTCCTCCCCCAGTCCAAAGACATGCATGGTAGGTGGATTGGCGTTTCCAAAGTGTCCGTATTGTATGAATGGGTGTGTGAGTGTGTATGTGATTGTGCCCTGTGATGGATTGGCACCCTGTCCAGGGTGTACCCCGCCTTGTGCCCGATGCTCCCTGGGATAGGCTCCAGGTTTCCCCGTGACCCTGAGAAGGATAAGCAGTATAGAAGATGGATGGATGGATGGATGTCTGAAATGTCTAAAGGTCTGAAATCTAATTAACTTACATGAACAAGTGTCCATAAATAGCTGTCCTTCATGAATCTGTATGTGCATTATTATATTTCTGTTATGTTTATATTAAAAGCGTTTCAGAAAGTCAATCTCAGGATTGGGGGAGGGGTCTTGATCATTTCACATACTACTAAATTTTAATAGTGAAAAATAGTTCGCATTGCTCAATCTATCTGAACAGAAAATGTCAGTATAAATGTGACCACCTCTAAAATGGATGATACTATTGTCAATGCATTAGACTACATGCGAGAAATACCATGCAATCGTGCACGTGCACTCAATCGGCCGAATGCAACGGAGATAGCACGAGAGATACCGTAAGTGTTTGAAGTACACTTTTTCTTGGAAAATAAATGTCATAATCTGAATAGTGTTGCATCTCGATCATAAATGTCCCACACAGTTTATCAAAATAAAATGTTTATGGTGAAATGATTAAGATGAAGTTTACCTATTGTCTTGAGGTCATTTTAAGTTTTCACTCTGAACAAAGCAAGCTCATAAAATACTGTTAATTAAAATATCATAGGGACAAATAATTTACGACCACAAAAATGTCATTTAGACCATATACGTAACTCACAGTGTGTATTTTATCTAGCGCCTATGCTCGTGCATGAAAGTTACATCCTTTAATATAGTAACTCTAAGCCAGTGGTTTTCAAAGTGGGGGCCCCCTTGGGGGCCACCAGGGGGCGCCCAGGGGGCCTCAACAATTTGTCGTGAAAAATAAATTCTCACTCTCAGACAACCACACACACACACAATCAATTCCTAATGTAATGAAAAGATGTAAGATGTAATTATTAATAAATTTAAAAAAAGGGGGATATATTCAGAAGTCTGTATTTTTAATGTGTTTTAAAGACATCTTGCAAAAGGGGGGCCTTGGTCAAATGTTTATGCTATTTGGGGGGCCTTGTTCTGGAAAAGTTTGGGAACCCCTGCTCTAAGCTATGTGTGCGCGCGCATTGTCTCATGTTCATCCATTCAGCAGTGAAGGTTAGGAATCACTTCACTATAATTTTGACATACTGAGAGGGAGTCTCATATTATATATGAGTCTCATGTTTTCAAACATATTCGTTTTGTTCTTCTTTTCTGAATTGTTCGATACCAATACCCTACCAATGCCCTTTAGTCACGACTCACCAATGTCTGTTTTATCCGTGTTATAGTTCAGGTTGCTAATAAATTGAAAATGCAGTGACCTTTTCACGTGTAAATAACACAGGCCTTTTATGCAGTCGGATTTCATTTAACACTGGTAATGTCATGAGTAAGAGAAAGGGAACAGATATAAGGTAGTATTTTTACTGGCAAGAAAAGACAAGTAAGTTGAGGAGTAGTTTAGAAAGCAAAGACTTGCAGAGAGTTCCTCAGGGGCAGGGTGTCACGTATCGAGGTTGAGCCAGAAGCAAGTGCAGATAATAACATTTATTTAAACAAACATACTATGAGACAAAGACACTAAGACAACTTGGTATAACACTGTGGCATGAAACAAAACACCGAGACATAAACAACAAGAGTCTAGGACAACGAAAGACAAGCAAACAGTGCAGACAAGGACTATATATACACACACGAGTGCTCATTAACAAAACGTGAGTCAGGTGCAGGTGGTCATGTGACAGTTAGTGCAGTGCAGTGGCTGATGGGAAGTGGAGTCCAGAGTTTCTTGATACATGACACAGGGGCTCAAATGTAAAAAAGAAAGAAAGAAAAAAGGGCTACATCACCAAAGAGCTAATTTGACACCTTTAACAACTTTACTAAATTTAATTTAACTACATATTATTATCACCCTGGTTGACATTGTAAACAGACTGTGTGTGGTCACATTAATGATTATGAGAATGACACTACTAATATAACCTAATGGTATTTTATTTTTACATTCATAGAAATAATTACAACAAAACCGCAACTTTTAGTGAATCCAAAGGGGCGCAAGGTGGCTTAGTGATTAGCACGTTTGCCTCACACCACCAGTGTCGAGGGTTCGATTCCCGTGGCTCTGTGTGTGCGGAGTTTGCATGTTCTCCCCGTGTTGCGGGGGTTTCCTCCGGGTACTCAGGTTTCCTCCCCCAGTCCAAAGACATGCATGGTAGGCTGATTGGCGTGTCTAAAGTGTCCGTAGTGTATGAATGGGTGTGTGAGTGTGTATGTGATTGTGTGCCCTGCGATGGATTATCACCCTGTCCAGGGTGTACCCCGCCTTGTGCCCGATGCTCCCTGGGATAGGCTCCAGGTTTCCCCGTGACCCTGAAAACGATAAGCGGTATAGAAGATGGATGGATGAATCCAAAGAATCTTTAAAAGAAAATTGAAACATTATGAAATAAAACAAAACCAGAAACGACAGTATTACCATCCTCAAATGCAGTGACCCACCTACTGAATGTCACTTACTGTAAAGTCAGTAAAACTATTAATTTCACAATTACATTTACATTTGGCAGCAGCACTCTGATTTCCATAAAACTGCAGCACTGCTTGATGAACTGGCTTTTTAGTCTCAGAGCTTGTCATTTTTTTGTCTTCTAAATTTCATTTTAAAAAGATAAATTGAGATTTCAATGATCTTATATCACAATTTTTTCCATATCACTTAGGCTACAGGACTAAATTTACCATATTAGTTAACAAGGGGCAAGTTATTATATGTATATTTTATAACTATATTTGTGATCTTGAAAAGTGGGCTCATTATTATTCTGTGCTGCGACTCTGCAGCTCCTGCTGAATGGAGCAGACGCTTTCAATTTATAGCGTCCGTTGAACGGTCTCCAACTGAACTAAATGGTTTTTATTTTTATAAAAAAGCAAATGACATTGGGGCGGTGCTGTGGGGGAGGGCGCAAGGGCAATCGGTGTATGGCTGAACAGAACACCGTGTACCACCGACTATCACTCTTTGTAAACATATGATGCCTTTTTTGCAACTATCTGTTGCAACTATCTTTACAACTATCTGTCTCATATTAGCTCACTTTTTTTTTTCACCCATGTTGATAAGTAAGCTGTCCCTTTCGCTGTCAATTTCTTCAGTTTTTCTTTAATTTCTTTAAGGCATTGTGCCTTTACTGACTATATAACATACATATAATATAACAAGGTCACTTGCATGTCTGGAAATGTAATGAACTTAAGTAGTTAGTACTTACCAACACATTCCCTCTCAATCAATTTGAAAACTACCGTCGATAAGCATATACAACGCTGCTAATATTACGAAAAGGTTATCAGAAGAGCTAGAGGTTTCAGCATACCTGTCTGCCTGCTGAAGCAAGATGGATCGTGATTGCATCATGAGACTATCTGACTGCAGACTCGAGTCGGACAAATAAATTGGAAAATTCTCTGACTTTCTTGTGATTAATTTGCTACTGTTGTGTGCACGCTCTCGTCTTAATTCGAATTCAAACCCTTTTTACATAATATAATTGTTTATTAATTAATGCTGAGAGGGGCACTTTTAAATAATTTAGAAAAAGGGCAGGGGCTCGAGCCACACGAGTGCCCCCCTCCCGTGTCCTGCACATCCCTGTCAGAAAGTACATACTTCTTTTTTAAGGCATTCATGGCACTATTCGTCACATAAAGCTGAACAGCATTGTAGGAATTATACCATTTAAAGTGTTATGTTCATGTGCTGCATTACAACAACTAGTTAATCTGGGCAAAGTGAAAAAAGCTGACCCCTGAAAGTCAATGTGTAATTCGCACAATGAGTGTAAAGTCGGGAATGCATCCTAAATAGGAGTTCATCACCATGATGATGATGAGCGGTAACACACGTAAACCTGATCCTGTCTGACACGTTCCATCACTGTACCAGTGAGCTGGGGATTTTGATTCAATAATGAAATGCTATGACACACACACACACACACATTCAATCACACCTAGGGGCAATTTAAAGGAAACAATCCACCGACTAGCATGTTTTTGCAAGGTGTGAGGAAACCAGAGAACCCAGAGGAAACCCGAATGAAAACGCAGAGAACGCAGAGAGTCCATGATCGAACCCAGTAACCTGGAGCTGTGAGGCAGCTATATTCAACTGAATCATGATTAATATTTAATTATTATTAATATGTCTGGCTACAGGGGTGCTGGCAGAAGATGAGGATTGTTAGGGCTCTGCATAGACACAAGGCTCAAAGTTACATTAACAAAAACAAAATGCCCAGGCTAAGTAAAATTGTCCCGACTTGGAGAGCGTCTTAAACGCGTGGAATGTGCTTCTGAACATTCTCTCCACGAACTAACTTCGAGAAAGTATGGCTAAGCTCGTGTTGGTTCAGCACAACCTCTAATTGGCGCTGTTAAAACGCAAGAGCAGATCGGCTGCGCTTCCGGGTTTGGGCCGGCAGGCGGCGCTGACGTCAGCCTGCGCGCGCAGCCCGGAGCAGAGCGTGAGAGGGGAGGAGCGGAGCCGGAGTTAAAGTAACCGCGCACTGTGCGCGCGAGAGACACGGAGCAAAGCTTCCTCGCTCGGGCATCTCCAAGGTTTCCGCCTGGGAGCGCATCCACGGCACTGTCAACTTCGGCACGGCATCGTGTGACAGACACGAGCCACCCGCGACAGGAGACACTGGCGCCGGAGAACATGCTGGCGTACTTTGTGCCGCGCAGTTAAACAGCAAAAGGCACTGAATGAAGAGCGCGCGCACACCCGAGCGACGGAGCAAAACAAGGACGAGCGCAGAGGCTTCGGGAACACTTCAGGAGGTGAGGCGACATCCCTGATTAACTGTTAGTTTGTGCTTGTTTTTGTTATGTTTTGCCAGAATGTTCGCCAAGGCTTGAGTACAAGGCGTGTGTGGTTCATTTAGAGTGCCAGTTATTGTCCGGCGTTTAATAAGAGCACCGGCGCTCGTGCCATCCTCCCCAGATGTCATCATAATCGCGCGGGGTGTGCGGCTCCAGTGCGGCGCGCATGCGCATCATGCTCTCAGCCGGCAGGGAGGAAAACTTGGTGTTGTGATTTTGATAGCCAAGACGCCGGTCTCTTTGTTTGTGTATTCATTCTAAAAACGAGATTCATCCAACATCCAGCGATTCATCCAAGATTCAGCCAACATGCCAATAGAAATGAGTAATTATAAATGAATATGTCCACAAATAAGTTCATGCACAGTGTAAAGTACTGTGGCTTTATTCTTTGTGAAACTTGGTTGCAATGGAATAAATAGGCCTATATACAGTGCAAATATCTGTACTGGATAGGCATTGATTTCATTTTTTCTATTTTCAGAAACCTATAGCCTACTCATGATACTGATACGAGATGCGCACATCCCCTTCGTAAATTAGCCAGTTGATTCCATGCAAACTTCACTTGCCAAGTTTGACAAAACATCAGATGTGTGATTGTAGTGTGCTTTATGATCTTTTGAGTCCTGTACAATTTGTGTTCCCCACATAAAATAGAGTAGATTGGATCTCAAAATATGTCTGAGCAGATACTGTATATAAATACCCGGGTTCTGAACATCCCTAATGTGCTCTGGTTTTTTTTTTTTTTTTGCATTTGAATATGCTTTCTTATTATTATGTCACTATCTCATAAATACTTATAAAGCTAAAACTGCAATCTCTCTCTCGCTCATATATATATATGTGTATATATAATATATAAAGATACGAAGGGTACATTTGTAGTACCACCATTACCCCTTCAACGCCACTTGCCCCAGTTTATGTACACAAAGCACTATCTTTGAAGATGGTTCATCCAAAGGCAGCTGTTTATCTAGCTGGCTAGCTGGTCATCGGCATAAACTTTAGTTTATACCCTCGACTACAATCTAGATGCATCTCTGCTGTTTTCAGGAGTAAGTTTTAGTTGCAAAGCTGCTCATTTCTGCAATTGATGACAGGCATTATAAGGACGTACATTGCTGCTGTCATTCAAGCTTTTTTTTTTTTCCCCCTTCTGGCGTTCACCAATAAGATCGACTGCACTTAATTGCACAGCAAAAGTAGCATAAGATCCAGATGGGCATGTGGAACTCAAGATGGCTGGGTAATGAGTGCGTCTGTACTGTACCAGCTGAAGGACCGAGAATGTCTCACACAAGACAGAGTGTTAGGCCTGGCATCTTTGTAATGTCATATTAGCTCATGTTGTACTATCATGTTCTTTCACACGTAGAGGACCAGGTACAGATGTATAGCTCTCTCAAACTCTCTCAGTGGAATTGCCCTGCTGTCGTGTTGGTAGAGCTTCCAGCAGCAGGCAGAGGGATCTTACACCTGCAAAAAAAATATTGGCTAATCTATCAGATAACATGGGCACGCATAAGATTAACGGCTTCTGGCATGGACGTCTCGGAACACTGCAGTGGATCTGAACCTGCTAAAGTGAGAGTCACCACAGAGCCTGGTAATGCTGGCATATATACCCGTGTACCTCTAACACACACACATCCATCCATCCATCTATTAATACTCCACTGTTTGTAGAATTTGTATGAATTATGGTGGCGACTCCCTCTGCATGGTTGCACAGTTATGTCCAGACTTTTTGTGTAGTAAGGTGCATCATGCAGGAGCATTTCCTGTTTTCAGAGCTGAAAGAGACTGGTTGTCTAACTAACCTGATCATAATCATTTCTGCTCTGAGCTCATTTTTAAATAATGAAAACTCTGTGACTACAAATAAAACATAGAGGAATGGCTACTGAGAAATAAAATAATAGTTTGCCTGAGAACAGATTTGCTCTTCGTGTGTCAGGTTTCATCCCTTTTTAAAACATTTCTTCTGTTTATTTTGTTTATTGAGCAGATATAGAGCGCTCAGATTGATCCCCTTTATTCCCTGCATTTTCATCTAATGTGTCTTGGACTTAAATGTGATTCTAAGACTATCATCTAAGAATATCTAAGAATGTATCTTATTTGAGCAGTACGTGTTTAAAGGATTATTATTTTTTAAATTATATTGTATTGTATTGTATTTTCATATTCCTGTTAGCTTTAAAGCCAAATAGAGAGAGTAATACAAAACTGCTTCTGTTCATAAAATGGTAATGCGATTTGATTGTGTTTTTAGGTCATGAGAAGGACATTGTTCATGATTGCTGGAAAGATAACAATGCTCATATCATGCTGCATATAGATGCTTGTGTTGAAAACAAGGATGACGTCATCACTGACATCATGTGGACGCTGGGTTTGAGGGGAGCATTTTAAGAATAGTTATGCCGTATTGATCACAAGCAAAACATTCAGATCTCATTGTAATTGTAGAATATACAGAATATGATTTTCTCTGAGGGTCTTCTGCCAATATTTTTCTGAAATGGTATTCCTGCATTAACACTAACATCAACACTAACTTCCCGCTAGAATGGACCTTGTTTTTTTCCGAAGCCATGCTTTCTAATAAGCTTGGCTGCATTTCCAGACCAATATTATAGAAGCAAATATAACCTTAACCTAAATATCAAGGCCATTATTTCATGCTCTCTTTATGCTTCTTTGATAACAAACTATACGCATGGATTGATTTTTAGATGCAGCTTGTTTATTCAGTTATATTCAAGGCTGTGTTTGAGCTGCTTAATTTTAATTATTGAATTAATTAGTTATTTTCTGGTCAGGAAATGACCTCCAAGGTTGAACAGATCTGCACAGCTCTACCGCTTTTCTATAAATCCGAGCAACACCTGTGTGTTTAGATGAGTTTGGGGCTGATTGAAATTTTTAGTGATTTCAGTGATGTTACGGTTCATTCTGCAGACAGCAAGGGGCTGTAAAAATTACAGACTGCTCCTTTAACGTTAACACGTACCTATTTTTTTAATTCCAGTTCGGTAACAGTCACGTAATGAGGCAAGATGGCATCTACCTTAGTCTTTCATTAGAATTAAGGCATAAAATAGAAAAAGAAATGAATAATTCTACTCGGTAATGTGAAGGCGCTGGTTTTTGTGCGTGGTTAAAGGGAATTTGAAAGAGCGTTCGAAATCCATATGGCAGGCTGGTCTGTGCTTACAAGGATCCATTAGAAGCAACAACTCTTGCTGATCAATCCGCTGAGGAAATAGAAATCCTACTTTACATGGCATCTAGATGGTAGTGAAACGGATCATTTAAAGATTACACCCACTGTAATTCTGGATCATAGCGTATGTGCTCATGCCAGATAGTCAAACTTGCTGAATGCCAGTGAACATGTTGAGATTTAATATGCAAAATCTGCACACTGGCCAGAACTAAAGGACTAATATACTTGCTAATGTAGAAGGGGCAAAAGGCCATGAGCAAACTGCACCATTTTGAAACTCTTAAGTGACTCTGAAGCATGAGCGGCAATCTGTGCCTGATCCTTCACCCTAATACTCCCACTACATAGTGCACATGGTCACCGCCACACTCCAGTTTACAGGCAATTTTTAATAGGCAAGGAATTTATCATGATTCAGGTCATACACACTTCTAGCTTCTTCTACTTTTTATTTTTTTTAAATTTTTTTTTTAGACTATTTTCACGTTATTTCCATACAGAGCATTAATTTTTAAACTGAGTTGCTGCAGCTCAGCGCATGGTTTGAATGTTGTTGGATACTGTTATATTTTTAAGGTACTGGAGAAAGGTCTGTGAGTCCACAGTGTCACAGAGAAACCATGATCAGCTACCTCAGCGTAGTGCATTAGACATGTACTGATATAAAATTTTCCAAATTGGTATATTGCACGACCTTTCACAGTTTACAATTTGATCAAAATATTTACTCAAAAAAAAAAATACAAAAAAACGCGGCCACATTGCCAAAAAAAATCCCTCCGTCAGCGGTTGGAGTGACAGTTCTGTCGGAGACATTTTTCAAACTCGTGGAACTGTTATACTGTTGACAAAATTACAAAATTGCTTTGCTTTGCTGACAAGGATACATACAATGCTGCAATGCTGACTTCTAATTTAGTGCAAATTAAGGATTCTTTGCAAACAGCTGTTGCCTTTAAATATCAAGAGCATCAATTCTACCCAATTCTTCTCGCAGCTGTTTCTGAATCAAAAAAAACAAGTGGATTAAATGCTGTGAATTGTCTGTATTCTCTAACTTGGATATGTAATGAATAAAACAAAATTATGCTGCAATAGGAAAACGATCAAAGATAGGGCTGGGCGATATGACAAAAATATCATATCACAATACTTGAGGACATTTCTGCGATACACGATGCCTATAAGAATATATAATTTAGCTAACAAACGGTCTGCAAAACAGTGGTAAAATAAACAAAAAACCGTTAAACTGAGTTTAACGCTATTTTTCTTTAATGCCTACAATGACAAAGAAGATTAAATGTAAAAAAGAAAAATAACGTCAAATCCATTCGGTACCATTTAATTAGTAATTATTAAATACGTACGAAAAAATTCATCACCATACCAACGATATCTCAGAAAAGTGTATCACGTAATCATTTATCACGATATCGATATTATATCGTTATATCATCCAGCCCTATGATTTGATACGTGGCCCATGTTTACAATTATTGAATGTACTAAAGAACAAATTCTGTGGAACGTCCACAAGACAAGTTAGTTCCCTGTGTTATCACACAGGGTAAAACAACTATAAACAGCCGTTCCCTCACCGGCCTGTCTTTTTTTTTCCTCTCCCGAAGTTAATAAGACAAAGGAATACAGCTTGTCACATCACCAAGAAAACCGCAAAGTCCTCTGTCCTGAAGACTTTTCCGTTACAAAGTGCTGACACAGGAGACTTCTTCCATAAATGTTAATTAAATGCCTCCTTACAGAAAGCTTGACGCGTTTCTTTGTTATATAAAGCATGCTTATCTGCGGTCCCCGTGAATGAGTCGTTACAATAGAAACGACTCCTAGCATCAGCGTGCGTTAATATAAACCTGTGATGTGAATTACAGCCGGTACTACAGTCAGTGCCTTTCTGTTATAGAAAATGAATCGACACCTGACCAACGAGATTTGAGAATTCAACAGCACTACTGAATAATGCAGTTTAAATGTTGATGCATGCCCGTGGTGAAAAGCTGCATGGGGTGCACTATAAATGTTGCATTTTGTGAGAAGTTCCCAGCAGGGTGTTGGGCATCTCAGCTTATCTCAGGAGTTTAGAAATACAGCCAGGTTCTCACTTTAAAAAGAATGTACACTCTCCTGTTTTCCATAATGTAAAAATTTCCCCCCCTTTTTTTTCTTTTTTCCTTTTTTTTTTTTTTTTTTTTTTTTTTTTTGCACGACACTCATTATGGTCCCCTGGGGAACAGTTCAGATGGAAACAGGCTGTCAGCTGTAGTTGGAAAAAGAAGTGATACTGAGGCCTGTTATGCACTGGGGCATTATGTAATAATTTATTTGGCAAGTAAATAATTGAATCAGGCCTCAAGGATAACAGCTCCATCTAGGGCAAAAGTGCGAGCTCAGGTGGAAGCTTGCGCAGATGATTTATGATTTTCAGCTATGCGCTTGGCCTCTAAGGACAAATACGGCACGGTCTGAAAGCTAGCCACAGTGCACTGTCTTTCTGGGGTCACTCTTACTAATTAAATATAGTTCCCTCTAAATGTGGTTGAACTCATCTATGTCAGTGGTTCTGTAAGAACTGATTTCTAGGTCAGGATGTGTAGCACATCTGTTTAGTGCAGAAAAGCAAGCTTAATGGTACAAGAAATAAATAAATGGAAAGTAAGACCCTGTGTTCATGTTGCTTTTGCAGCTCAGAGAAAACAATTCTTAATTTCATTTTGAATAGTGACACCTTAGACAGTTTGCTGATTTAATATTCAGAGAATGTAGTAATTAAATTGTTTCTGGCTACATTTCTTGCAAATGTAACCTAATCAGAATCAGCCAATTACAATTGATTATCTTGTATAATTATGGGATGCATAATAATAGGGATTATATGTAAGAATACCTGTACTGTACTGTATTGTACTGTTTTATGTTAACTTTTTAAACCATTCAATATTACTGATATTTATGTATATATCTAACTATAGAATAAAAATGATCATTGATTATTAATACTAGAATAATCTTTTATAATTAAAAGAGAGAGGGAAAAAAAATCAATGTGTAGATTAATTCTAGAAGCAGTAGTTTAGTTTGGCTCAGCATTATATAATTTTCTTTCAGCAGTACTTAATGCCTCTGGTAGCCCTGAGAAAATGCATGTCTACATCCTTGTGAAGAAGTCATTACACAGCATTTGAAACAGAAACCTTGTAATTCACTTTTATATGCATTGTCTTTGTCGGAACACTGCTGCTGCAAAAATGCTCATTTTCGCTAACATGGATATGGGATTTTAAATGCTATGTTAGCAGGATAGTGTTAATTTTCCGCATGGGCCGGCAAGCTACTTTAGCTGCTGGTGTAGCAGGTCTACCACATAAACACAAACTGGTAGGCACTTTAGGCATTTTCGATTCATATGTATATAAAGGGGTGTGTATGTGTCTGTGTGTGTGTGTGTGTGTGTGTATATATATATATATATATATATATATATATATATATATATATAAAATGTGTGTGTGTGTGTGTGTGTGTGTGTGTGTGTGTGTGTAATATGTATACACATACACATGAGCCAACACCTCAATTTTTTCTTTATCCCCGAATAATTCTCCACTTGAAGCTGTTTGTCACTACGTAGCTAAACATCAGTCAGTAAAAGAAGACCTGTAATTTTGTATCTTCAGTGAACGGAGGCGAGATCAATCAGACAGCGGTTACAGGAAAATATGTTGAAATACTTGTGTCTTATTGGCTGACAGTCTCTCAATTCTGCCAAACGCTAGCTCACACAGTCAGTGTGAGAAAAAATGGATATATGCTGATATCTTTTTTTTTAAACCAGTAAAGGGGTTGAAACTGAAACACTAACATCCTCTCAAGCTGAGCAGGAAAACAAGGTGTGTTGAACGTCTATATGAGTTCGTGAATATGTATAAGTTACGTGAACATGATATGAGCAGAAAATATTGACAGATCATGTACTTTGCATGGCTCTGTAGTAGCTAAACCCATACGGTGATAGCTTAGCTGTGCCTCCCATTGGCTAGCGACACCAAACTAGCCTAGTCTCGTGTTAGACATACAAAGTTCTGCAAACAGTGACTACATTTACATGGACAGTAATAATCTAATTATTTGACCTTAAGGTGTTTACATGAGTCGCGTTTAGAATATTCCTTTCATGTTCCTGTTTGACATGTTATAGAACATAGATCAATTAACGGCACACGTCATTACGTCACTGCGCCACGCCGTCCGACGTCCCCTCCAGAATTTCACATATTGACATACAAATCGTCTTCGTTATGGTACCGTATACAGTTTTGGTTGTTTTTCATTTTTAATTTTACGAAAGCTTCAAGTGCGGTTAATTATTTATCATTCTATACGTGCAAATAGACGACTGCTTGAAGCCGTGGGCTGCGTCCCAAACCACGTACTTACCGTCTATATAGTAGCCTAAATGCATGCATCGCCTAATATATAGCAGGTAAGTACGCGGTTTCAGACGCAGCCGTGCTCTCTTGTTTGCCGTCAAATGGTTTAGCACTGCCGTGTGTGTACGTCTAATGCGGTGAAACTTAAGGTGATTAAACTCTGATAATGCGACTGAAATAGGAATACTCCACATGTCTTAATTTGATTTGTGTTTACTTCGAGTATGACTTTAGTTGGATTAAGGTCATCAATAATCGCTGTTTACGTGCTAGTTTCTTAATCAGAGTATCGTCTTAATCTATGTAAACGTAAGTGTAAATGTAAACGTACTGAGTGATAACACCCGAGGTGTAAGCTTTATGATAAATCTACCTTTTTGTCCAATTTCCAAATTTTTTAAGCAAGTAACCCTCACATGCAAGCAAAAAAGCATGCAAAGTATTCAGAAGTATATTTTGGAGTAAACATTGGAGAAGAATCTGGGCTCAGCCCCGGATGATTAACAGTTCAGCTAACACCCCTGTGTGTGAGTGTGTGTGAGTGTGTGTGAGTGTGTGTGAGTGTGTGTGAGTGTGTGTGAGTGTGTGTGAGTGTGTGTGAGTGTGTGTGAGTGTGTGTGGCAGTCAAAAGCTTGGACACACCAGATAATTATATTTATGATTGAAAATCATACCTACTTAAAGTATTTTATTTAAAAAATAGAAATGTACAAAATTTAGGTTATACTTAAAATGAAATTGTTTCCCCAAAATAAAACTTTTTTTATTTATTTTTATTTATTTATTTTTTATTTAGGAGTCGCAGTCTTGGCTTATTTGGGAATGTTCCCTTGAGAAGATGTCAAAACTGTGCAAAGATTCATTCAATTCAATTCAATTTTATTTGTATAGCGCTTTTTACAGTAGACGTTGTCTCAAAGCAGCTTTACAGAAATATCAACACGGTATACAGATATTAAAAGTGTGAATTTATCCCAACTGAGCAAGCCGCTGAGTGGCGACGGTGGCAAGGAAAAACTCCCTAAGATGTTTTAAGAGGAAGAAACCTTGAGAGGAACCCGACTCAGAAGGGAACCCATCCTCATCTGGGTAACAACAGATAGTGTGAAAAAGTTCATTATTTATTTATATGAAGTCTGTATGGCCTTAGGAGCAGCCGTAGTCCCAGCAGTCTGGAATTAGAGAAGATTTGAGCTCCATCCAGAGGCAGAAAGGATCTGGATCTCTAGTATCTCCATAAATTCGTGTGGGGCTCGGCGAAAGGAGAGAGGGAGAAAAAAGATTATTATGACTGCGAAGTAGTAGAACAGAATCTATCATCACTGTTGAGAATTTAAAATATAAAATCGATTTGATTGGTTTAACATTTTGACCACTACAGTGTTTAATGTGATTATTGTTATTATTCTAAATGAGTAAAAAGGAAGAAAAACCTTTTTTTTTTTTTTACTGGAAGTGTATATGGATATTTACATAGTGTAATCAATGGAATTGCACCATGAATTTCTCATGACTTGTTATGCTATTCCTACTGAAAATAGGGAAGACAGGAAGCACATCTGGTTGCTGGTAGCACTGCCATGCTGAATTAGAATAATATGGTACAGAAAATTGCATGTTGCCACTTTTATTTAGAAATGCTACTGGCAGCAGCAACATCGTGCACGTGGGAGAAAGGGAGCCATATCCACTGCTCCTGGAAGCAGGCCACTGAAATGAAAGTGGTGTGAAGTAGAGTGTGTGACGCTGAGTGTAACCTCAGCTGAAATGGAACCTCGTTCTAACACCTCACAGTAACATGCTGGAGACGAGCTGAAAGCAGTGTAATTACTCATGAAATCTGCTGCCGAAAATAGAAAGCCTAGAACCAGTAAAAACACAGCTTCTGTTAGAAATGCTGTTTAATAATTCTGCACCTCCTAATAGCTGCGTAATAGTTGTTAGGAAATTTGTCAAAATAGTATATACTAGTATAAAATCTAGTATAAAAAGCATCAGTAAAAAGTTTACTATCCTGATTTTAATTACATAATTAAATGCCATGACCTTAATAATGGAATTACATTAAACCTTTTTGTTGTTTGTATTTATTTTTTTTTAACCGTAGTACTATTAATTAATTTTCTTCTGTGCTCATGTTGTAAGCACAGCAGGAAAAAATGGACCTCTCAGCAGCACTGCATATCGGGTTCTGTTCATTTTGCAAGTCAATTAATTTTTTTTTTTTTTTATCAGTATTTTCAAAATCAAGGTCATTTTGAAATCAGTTTGCATGTTTTTGAAAAAGGTCTGCTTAAGTAAACGAAGTGAACGTGAAACAGAGCAACAGATTATTAATGGTTCATCTTTATCTCATGGCCGGTAATTGGTCTCTGGTGATTGCCAAGAATTGCGATTAAGAAATGCCATTAAATCGTGTGTATTATGTCTGCAGTTCAGTTTATCCACCAGATAACGCTTCTAATTAATTGATAATTGCAAAATTGATTTATTGCCTGCGTTGCGTTGACAGAGTAGAATAATGACCAAATGGAGATTCTGGTGCAGCTTTTAGATAACGAATTGTGCTCGCTATTAAAAGTGATGTGTCTGAAGACAATCGGGCTAATCTGTTGGCTGCACGAGTTTGGGGGGAAAAAAAATTACTTTTAGTTTTTTTTTTCTTCCAAAAACATAATTCAGGTTGTATTCAACTGGCATGCTTGAATAAAGCATGATTCTGTTTGTTTTCTGTTTCTCAGTATTAAGCTTTCATGGTTAAAAATCGACCATGCAGTTTTCATTATTTTTGTTTTGTTTATTTATTTTGAGTTTGTTTTGATATAAAAAAAAAAGTCTCATCCACTGATGTACAAACTAATGCTAGGAGCAAGATGGAAGGATCAGAATTGTATAAGTGGGAAGCAATGAGGGAGCAAATGATTTTGTGAGGAATAATAGGAAACCATTGCTGATTTTATGGCAAAGTAAACATGATTATTTGTTATTGAGGTGCGGTCTGGAACTGAACTGAGAAAAGCGTTTATGGGCAAGAACAAAAAGAGGTGATGTGTGAAATAAGCAAACAAATGGAGCACGAGGGAAAGAACCTTGGCCTGACTCAACTTGATGAGATTAAGACCAGCCTTCTGTGGTCCTAAACACATTCGTAAAGTCTGGGACTGCATTTGGGATTTTATTGTATTTGTATTATTTGTACTATTATCATATTATTGTATTGTTCTCCATCTATGGTGACTATAATTGTCTTTTCCCCTACAGTTAGCATGCCAAGATTTATTTCTATATTATGCGAATTTAATATAATGAGATACATAATCATTTCTACAAATTGGTTTGTGCCGGTGGAGTAGTGTAATGTAATCTATAATATAATAGTGTGCAGTGGACATAATGTGACCTAACTGCCACCACCTCCTGGTACAGCCACACATGTTTTATACACTCAACTGGCAGTTTATTAGACAGTTTATTGTGTGACTAACTACAAGGTACTATTTATGTAACATTACTGAAAATATGTAAAGGCATTGCTGAGACATAGCTCTGGTTCAGTCCTGAGCTCAGGTTACTCGCTGTGCCTCTGTATTTCACCTTATTCTCCTCGTGCCGATGTGAGTTTCCTCCGGCTTCTCCGGCTTCCTTCCACCCCCAAAAATATGCCAGTATGTAGATTGGCTACTCCAAATTACTTGTAGTTATGAATGAATCTGTAAACGTGTGTAAATAGTGCAGGGTGTATTTCCGTCTCAAATCCAGTGTTTCCAGGATCCACTGCGAACCTGATCAGGATAAAGCTGAGTGAATGAATGAATGATTTGTTCATGATTATCTACCATAATATATTTCTTCATTAATACAACCTCGATCACCTAAAGTTCTAGGGATTTTAATACAATGTATAATATTATGATGATTAATTCTATGGACAAATAACCCAGAAAAGAATATTCTTTAGGACGTGAAATATAGCTTGGCAGTTTAAAAGATTAAATGGGAAAATTACTACTACTATTTTTTTTTGTAAATCATTACACCTCAAAAGCATATGCTTAATATGTTCAGTGTTTACATACATTCAGGGGTGAAAAATCCTGAGTGATTAAAGCCTTGTTATTAAAGTGAAATTTCAAATATTAAAATATTAAAGTAAAATTTCACTTAAAAAAAAAAAAAAAAAGGCACACAGTTTGTATCATTTTTGCTAGAGCACAGGTTCTCAAATTTTTTGAGGCTAAGAACACCTTTAACTGTAAAATAAATTCCATGGTCCCCCGAGTAAAGATTTATTTTATTTATTTTATTTTATTTATTTTAAACGTGTATAATTACATTTTGCTTATTTATTTCTGTTCCTGAAAGTTCCACCTACAGGACACATTAGGTCCAAGACATTATTTACAGACCTGCCATCCTTTATGCATTTTGCATAGGAACTTCAAATTTTAACATCAGTATATGCTTCTACGAGTTATCGCTCGAAAATATGCAAAAAGAGCAGTTTGCTCACCCCCCCCCCCCCCCAAAAAAAAAAAAGACAGATGAGCCAGTTGAGAGTTTCTAATTAGGTCTGCAACTAATGATTATTTTCGTAATCGATTAATCAGCCGATTAATTCTTCGATTAATGAGTGTGGGGGCAATCTTTCAGTACAGTTTTTTTTCGTTTATTTAAAATAAAATGCACAAACAGAGTGTTGCAAATATAAACACTTATACAAAACTTTACATACATATATATATATATATATATATATATATATATATATATATATATATATATATATATATATATATATATATATATATATATATATAAAAAATACCTTTATCTTATATATAAGTGTTTATGCATTATTTTATATGGATGCGCAAAAAAGCACTGAATTAAACTACAGTCCTAAATTAATAATAAAATCTCACGGTCACTGCACCGTGTGGTTTCTGTTACTCGCTGCCTTTAGACATATTATTTTACTTGTGTTTACTTTGATCATACCTTTTTTAATTAGCCATTACAGGTCTTCTGTGCTACACAAGATCCACTTTTTTACAGTCTTCTCCTTGGCATTTAATATAAAATGCCCCCTCCCTTATGCCTCCGTGTGATAGTGACTGAGGTCATGTTGGGTATAAAAGGTAACGTTGACAAACAGTAAACAATAAATGTATTGTCGTTGACTCTGGGATTCTGCTAAAGCTAGTGGTGTCGCATTACATGCGTTTGACGTCATGTGCCATTGACTGGGAAACGGCTTATACATACGGTCAGTAAAAAAAAAACCTCTAGTGTTCCTTTTGAGACGATATTACCTTTCTAAAATTCATACACTAGACGGTAGAGTCACAGTGCATAGTGTAAGTGTATAACTTTAGTGTTTACTCCCCGAGGCGTGTTTTCGAACCAGAAGTAACATAGTGAGTAAATGTACCCTGTGCCATACGCAGACCAACTAATTGATGATGAGATTCGTTGGCAACAATTTTCATAATCGATTGTTATCGATTTTATCGATTAGTTGTTGCAGCTCTATTTCTAATATTATCTGAAACCCTGGAAGCTCCACCCCCTCATGTTACATTACATCAGCAATCTCTTGTATCTGTTTCTGTCAAGGTAAACGGAGAATGTTCTGAGTTCATTAATGTGAAATAAAACATATATGTGCATGTTTGACTTGGGTATCATTAAGCAAGTATATAGTTAACATCAGTAAAAAAATAAATCACTTTCCAAATAATTTAAATGGTAATGATAATTAGAAAGTGATTAAAAACACTTGTGCTGGTCAGTGGAGCCACGTTCAAACAGTGTGGTCAATGGTGTTGAGGTAGAAACTGGAGTGTGTATAAATATGGGGTTTTACAGTAACCACCATGCAAATGGCTGCTTCTCCATCCCCATCCCCCAAGCACCCAGCGGTTACCGTAAAAACCCCATGTACGCGCGCACTACAACTTCTACTGCAGACAGGGGATTTTTGAACAATATCAAAAATCTTTCAATATACTGTAATATCATACTTTGTTTATATGCACTACACTTTTCCAATATAAATCTGCTTTTACACCCTTGACATCCCCTGCTCGGTATCAGTAAAACGTGATGGAACCAATTGAAATTGTTCAGCGAGCGTCAAAAATGCATGAATTGTTAGTTTCCTTTACTCATTGTGATGTAATACAAGCAAAAATTAAAACAATAAACATCCAGATAAAGTGAGTATATGATACATCTGCACATATGGCCTCAGCTACACTACTGTTATGTCTTATTTGCACAAGAGATCCCGCTTGAATGTACTCCGGGTATCTCTATGAAATCTCAGACATCATTGTGGATTCAATAGGAGCAGTTTTACCGTGTGAGGTCACACTGAATAAATTTTTAACACAGGTTTTCTGACGTGCACACAGTTTGCACACTTTCCAAAACCTATTATTTAGGTCACACGGCATAAACCTTTAACAAGTAGCTGTAGGAAAATGATTACATGACTCTCCTTGTCAATGTCTTGTTTTATGTATAGGACGTTTTTTGGAAGTCCTTGGAAGAAGTTTGGAAGTCCTTTTGATAGCGATGAGAAGAAGCAAGAGCCGTCATTGTTTGGCCATATAGAGCAATGAGCACAGTGCTGTGGGTTTACACGACGCCTGTGCTGTGACTGATTCCACACACACTTTGTGGAATAACAGGAGAAGCGCTGTTTACTTTGGACAAGAGTGCTCTTTTATGTGGCACCCCTCTGTACGGGACCTTTTCCCAGCAGGAGTACCACCAAGAGGAATGTCTTCAAAACAGAGTAGAATTCATTTCTTGAACAAATGACCTACCTGGAGGGTGTATAGGGTTGGAAATCATCTAATTCCACTGCAATCTCCACAAGGAGAAGCGCCAGGAAAATGAATGAATTATCTACTACAGAATAATAGAGTAATACCAAACAGACACAGTTGCAGAGTTGCTGCTTACAGCTTCCTTCTCCTTTCCGCAGATCTGTGTAATAATCCTGTTATTTTTGGATTTGCAGGAGCACCTGGCTATACTCAAAAGATCTCATTAGACTGTGATGAGCGTCATCATCTTCCACAGACTCAAGGTACCACACTATCTGAAAAGATCTGTTTTTTTTATTTTCTCCCATCAATATCCATCAAAAAAAAAGGCAAAGAGATGATATGTTATTTCATACGTTGTTGTTATCTGATCTTATTCATTCCTTGTCAGATTTTATAGTCATAGCTATTATTTTGTTATTTTGTTTGCAGGTTGGATTTTTTTTTTTCTTTCTCATTTTGCATCACGCTATTGTGCATGCTAACTTCATTTCCCTTATTTTTCGCCTCTCCCGATTGCTCCAGCACTAGAAAAGAAATCATTTGATTTATATCTTACTATGCTTGTGTGAAATCCAGTCTGTTTTCCTGCCCCATAGTAGGATTTGTCTTCATGTCTTCCTGTAAATGCCAAACCGTCCACAAGTATAATTCTATCACCGGGCACTTACACATTTTGTACTCGCACAGCTAAAGATCTGTAAAAGGTCATGTTTAGAACATCATGAATGTCTGAACCTTTGCTCCTGCGCCCATTAAGCAGAATTCATTTAAACTGGGTCAGCCTAATGTGATGCCTGTTCAATGCAGCATGCAGCTGGGATCTTCAGTAACCAGCCATAATATGCCTCAAGTGTTTGTCCAAGGGGTTGTGTTAGTGCTCAGTGTTTCAAGTATAAATCTTAAAAACAACAGCAACTGAGTTTTAAGCTTTCTCACAGTGTCCTGGATTCCAGGGGCTCTCAAACATTTTGTAGCCAGAGGCTCTTTTGCTGCAAAAAAAAACAAAAACAAAAACAAAAAAACAACAACCTTAGTACAGATTTATTTTAGGCACTATGCACATATTCAGCAAATTATTCAAGTGTGACTAGTTATTGGCACTATTTATTCCTGAACTTTCCAACAACAGATCACATCAGGTCCAAGTTGACGTTATTTATAGGCCTATTTGTTTTTCAGTTAGTAAGGTTTGGATTAGTAAACCCATTTGATTCAACTGACCAGGCAAACGGACCAATAACTATAAAAGCTCAATAATATTTGACTCTGATAATGCTGGATTGTAATTTCCACCACTGTAACACGATGCAAAAATCTCCGACCCAAAACTTTGCTTCACAGACCCCCAGTTTGATAACCAATGCTGTATAACATTACTTTGATTTAGAAGGACCTACACTATAGTATGTCTTAAGTTTGCAGACACCTGACCATCACACCACATATGTGGTTCTTCACCAAACTTTTGCCACATAGTTGGAGACACACAAGTGTGTAGGATGTCTTTGTATGCTGTTGCAGTAAGATTTCTCTTCACTGGAATTAAGGGGCCCAAACCTGTTCCAACCGACAATGCCCCTGTGCACAAAGAGAGCTCCATAAAGGCATAGTTTACCAAGGGTGGTATGGAAATACTCGACTAGCCCGAGCCCCGACTTCAACCCCACTGAACACCCTTTAGGATGAATTAGAACGCTGACTGCAACCCAGGCCTCCTCACTTGACATCAGTGCCCAACCTCATTAATGCTCTTGTGGCTGAATGGGCAAATCCCCACAGCCACGCTCAAATCTATAGGAAAGCCTTCACAGAAGAGTGGAGGGTGTTATAACAGCAAGGTGAGAACTAAATCTGTAATGCCATGTTCAAAAAGCACATATGGGTGTGATGGTCAGGTGTCCACAAAAGTTTTAGTCATATAATGTGTCATGTACATTTAATTAAAGACACAGGAATGATATTCATGTATGTCTGTTGTTCATTAATAAAAAGTAAAGAATAACTATGGGTAATAAATTACAAGTGGGGAATAGTTTCGACAGCTTGGATTTTAAATTCTTGCAGGGTGAAAATGTAATGGTAAAGCTATTTCTTTTACTCTGTAAGCATGAGTGATGAATAGCATGTGCTTACAAAACACATTCATAGTAATTCACAGCTCACGCTGGCATATGTGCTGTCAATGAGGCTTGACTGGTCTGTTGCTAAGACCAATGAGGTGTTTACTAGCGATATACAGCAGAGCCAACAACAGAACCACAGCTGCTTTTATCAACTCCAGTGTTCAGGAGAACTCGTATTATTGAGTGGGCTGTATTCTTTGAAGTTTATGAAGTCTGCATTTATTTAAAAAAAATTGACAGAAGTATGCTTTTGTCCAAAACATCTAGCTTTCTAGCTGTTCTGGGTTTTCAAGGTTCTGAACAACCACTGCCCCTTAAAACATGGATCATAAATTCTCTGCAAATCAGAAGTGTAGACAGTTATTTTATTAATAGCTCAATGTCCTCGGTTGAAAATTGCATGCATAATGTGCATGATTTGCATAGACATCATTATTTCATCTTATTTCCTCACTCCTCTAAAATAGACCGTGGTCTGGTTTAACACTGCCATTTCCTTAGACCACCATGCTTACAGTGCACACACACACACAAACACACACACACACACATCGTGATTAAGACATGTCAAGCCCGGGTGGGTGTGGGCGGTGCAGTGTCATGTCGGCCCCCTGGGGCGTTTTGTCACAGCAGGGGTCACACCATGCCATCACGTCTGGCCCATTGAGCCTAATATGTGTGAGTGAATGAGCTGCACTCACAGGCCATCATGATCAAGTGCAGCATATGAGCGTGTTTAAAGGCCATTAGGCTTAGTGTTGTGCAGTGTAGTGCCATTTGAGAAAGTATGAAGTGCAAAAATATCCAGGCGAGTATACAGCCTCAGAATCACAACCAAGGAATAGGTTCTGACACAGACCTAGTCACACTGTTTTTGCAGTCTGATGTATGAAGAGCTAAAGTGAAATAATTCAAAATGTTTGAAGAGCATATGTTGGTTGTTTTTTTTTTTGTTGTTGTTGTTTTTAAAGTTTACCCTATACAAGGATTTGCCCATAATTTAATTCCAAGGTTTACATAGATGTCCATTGTATTTTTTGTTTTAAACATTTGTTAATAGGTCCAGATTTTCAGATTACCTGAAAGTGAAATCATGGTGCATTGTTTAAGCTAAAACACAGTTCTTGGACTGTGATGACAGAAATCACAGAAAACATTGCCGCATTTTTGACTATGACTATACTAGTGCTGCCAATATTCATTGTGGATTAGAAGCAGTATGATTTGAATATGATTGGAGGATAATGCAGCTTGGCCATAGACTGAATTTCAGCATGTAAACATAGCAATAAAATTAAAACTTCAGTAAAGTAAAAAGTATAGAAAAAGCTTCAAGTCAAGACAGGACGTCTGATGGATAACTGGATAGGCTGCAAAACCATACTTGCACAGCATTTTAATACATATTTGAATAATCAGGTTGTTTATGACAGAATACTTTCAATACTGACTTAAATGTAGCTTGAATGGTGGCTATATACATACAGACAGGAGACAAATTATAGGAAAAAACATAAAGGGTCATAGAAAAATATTACTGTGTATTACTGTGTACCGCACCTTAGTGATGAACATAATTCTCCCAAAAGATATTCCCTCAGATTGTGTTTTGATGATGGTGGTGGAGACCACTGTTACACCTCTCCAAAATCTCACATACAAGTGCATCTCAAAAAATTTGAATATTGTGGAAATATTAGTATTAATTTTGTGAGATGCTGGATATTTGTTTTCCATGAGCTATAATGTGTAATGATCAAGATTAAAACAAAAAAAAGGCTTGAAATATTTCACTTTATGTGTAATGAATCTAGAATATATGAAAGTTCCATTTTTTGAATTAAATTACGGGCGAAAAAATGAACCTTTCCACGATATTCAAATTTTTTGAGATGCACCTGTATATGTTTAATTGGGTTACATTTTGGTGAGTGAAGGTCATAGCATATAATTTATATAATTTTCATACTCGTCAAACATTTATGGCACCTAGCAGATGCCCTTACCCAGAGTGGCTTAAAGAAGTGAAAGGTTTTTATTAATAATAATAATTATTTTTTTTATATATATTTTTTACATTAATCTTGTTTCTAAAACTGAGCAGTGCGGGTTAAAGGCCTTGCTCAAGGGCCAAGCAGTGACAGCTTGGCGGTACTGGGAGTTGAACTCATGACCTTGTACTTAATAGCTCAATGACTTAATGACTTAAACAATGAGCTACTGCTACCCAAACCACTCAGCAAGCCTAAGTGCCCTGTAGATGGAACATTGGTACATTTCTGTATATGTTTTTTTTCCTGATGTGACTAAGCTTTATTTTATTTTAGAGGAATTTTTTTTTTAGAGTATTTATTTGCTTTTTTGGGTAATAATATTTAAAATCAAAGAAAATAATAATTGCACTTATCATATTATGGATCATGCTTTTCAAGTCTTATCTGTGCAAACTTAATCCTATTATCAAATAAATAAATAAATAAATAAATAAATAAATAAATAAATAAATAAATAAATATATAAAATGTGTAATATAAAATTTGCAATAGTATTAAGTTTGCACTGATAAGACTTGAAAAGCATGATCCATAATATAAGTGCAGTTATTATTTTTAAAACCCTTTTTATTTTTTATTTATTTATTTTTTTTTTAAAAGAGTTGCTTTAAGCAGGATGTTTAAGGGTCAGGATATCTGACTAGTGTAATCTCACAGCTGTTGAGTGCAGAATTGTAGAAGCCTCCCCAGCTGTCTGAAATGAAACACGTAACACTGAATCTCCTAGCATGTCCTCTTTTACACTAAAATACTTTGATCTGTGCACAATAAAACCTCAATCAGTCTGCAGAGTTCGGTGGAGTGGTCTGAGACTGAGACACTGTCCCCTAATCTCCCTGATGTCCAGTTGTATTTTTGTAAATAAAAATATATATTGTCAAGTGACAGGTTATTGATCTTTGCTACAAAGTACCAGGGGAAATCTACACAGCGATAAAACTGCAGTCTAACCACTAGTAGCTATGCGGCTCAGGAAATTCGACTCATTTGCCCGAGTTTATTCTGGTGAATGCTAGGATGCAGGCTGCAGGGATTTGGAGACAGTGTTGACTGAGAGATTGACTCAGACTCAGGCGAGCTGTGAGAGGAATGCTAGCATTGTCAAATGTCACAGCATTCAGAAACTTTAGAAACAGAGTCAGCTTTACTGATACCGATCGCTTAAGGCCCATCTCCTGTTTTATGGATGACCAAATGAAAGATCACTAACTTAGTGGAACACAGGATCCCTCTGAGCTTCTGCTTTTAGCCTGGACAGAGATACCTCCAGGAACTCGATACTGAGGGTGTCTGTAGATAGATGGATAGTTTTCAGACAAGGGGTCAAGTTAATGATGTGTCAAGATCTGAGTTTTCCAGGGTTTTTTTTGTTACATTTTTTGCACAAGTACAGTAATGAACCTGTATCTTTGTTACATCAATCAGCAGCTGTAATTATGTAAAACGACCACCAAGGTGTCTCATGTGAGTAACAGCATAGATGACTGTGGAATTTATAGCGCCAACCCACATTATCAAAAAAAAGAAAAGGAAAAAACCCTACACTGGCACTTACACCTCGACTCTGTGCACTTTGCTTTCTAGAACTCAATTAAAGGATCTCGTATGGTAGCACGACTTGTATTGTTCTCCGCTTGATATATCGCTTTGCTTGTATTTCCTCATTTGTAAGTCACTCTGGATAAAAGCATCTGCTAAATGAATAAATGTAAATGTAAAGAAAGGAAAAGAGAGATAAGTTGAAGTCGAGTGAGCAAGTGGGAGCCTACGCTTCCATAGCAGCCTCAGATTTACAGAACAAGCCAACCTGTCATCACAGCCCAAACGAATAGGAAACCTCTGGCCTGTCACTGTCTCCGGAGACACCTCTTCTCACATTGCCTGCTGACAGTTAACATCTCAAACAGCCCTTCACTAACTTATGCCTGCCAATCAGCTGGCCCTGTACTCGTCTTTCCTGCGTATGTTGCTCAGCTCCTATCCGGTGTTTACCCGCTGAGTCCAGCATTAAGTGTGGAATTTAGAGAAGGCAGCAGAAACGGATCTGTCAGATGCATACATGGTGTTTCTATCTGGTGTTTGAAGATGCGCTATAAATAGTAATGAGACCTCACTGTCTGTCTTTGTTCTACACATTTTCCAGTAATTAGGAGACTAAACTGAAAACTGAGCGACTCCGAAGCACATTGCAACGGCTGTTTTCATTCTTAACATACAAACAGGTATACACTACAAACTACTAATTAGGTGTTTAGATACCTAGGACATAAAGGAAGTCATTTCTACTTATATAGAAATAAAATAATCCCAGCCGAACAGACACATTCATGGACATCCGTTACCGTGCCTGTAGAGAGATACAGTGGTGGACTCTGGGTGGGGGGGTGGGGGGACAGGGTTGAGCAGAGGAGTGACTGTGATGAAGTTCCCGCTAGGTTCCCTCGCCCTGCCCCTCAGACAACCTGTGTCTGTCCTTGGAAAGATGTCACCGGTCTTGATTTGTTCAAGCCCGGTTCCACAAGCATGTGGAAATTCCTGATCAAACTCCTGTCTGGTCGGAGTGTGTGTAAATCTGAAAAAATGCTTGAACTTCATTCATTGATTCATTCATCTTCAGTAACCACTTTATCCACTGTGCTGCCCACACAATTTCATTTCAACACTGAAACACGCCAGACATGATTTGATTCATTCTGGTCTGCTGTCAGTGATTGATTAATTTGAGCGTTTTTATTCATGTAGAAATTCTTTTTCCCCTTGTTTGTTAAAGATGGAAATTTTACTCAGCTATATTTATAAATAAAGCTTTAAAAACCCTGACTGCAGTTAAATCTTTTTTTTTTTTTAACTAATTGGCTTTAAACAGCTTTATAAACAAAACAGACCATACGTCCAACTAGCTGAATATGCTTAAATGAATTGCAATTACATTGATTTCATTTTATTTACTTTCATGATTTCATTTTGTGCTCTCCTTATGTGCTGTTTTTGAGGCTTTAAAAAAAAACATTTCTATATGTAGCAACTACGGACACAAGCACCTCTCAGCTTCACCGAAATGGATTTACTGTCCTCTCTATTTACTTCTTTCCTCAGCTGAAAAACTGCAGCATGCTTTACTTTTATTGCGTCATTGTCTAAACAGCTACATAAATTAGGGCGTGTTTAATGTAAATTACATGTACATATGAGGGTAATTTGGGGCGTAGATGTATGCCTATGTGACATCTAAGGGCTATTAGACTTGAGCTTTTGTCCACCCGGATGGAACTGATTCATCAAATAGTGTTCAAATCACCACCCTGTTTGATACCATATGACAATTTCATGCATCAGATGCAGATTTGTTGATGCGCCATTCTGTGTGCTCAGATCTGCGCTCAGTTCTGCTCTACTTTCATGACTGAAGGCCAATATGTCTTAAGGACATGACTTAATGAGATTTCATCGTAGTCCCAGACAAACATCAGTAAAAATGTTACATTGAAGTGTAATGTTTCATATGTTTTAGTTGGAGCTCCTGTATATTTAATTTAGGATCGAGTGCTGGAGGAAGGTAGGCAGAAGAATGGGTCAAACTCGGGCTGCCTCTGGTACTTTGTTGCCTTACCTGTCAGCCGCAGATGTAGTGTTCATGGATCGTATTGGCGGTTTTGGATCGTATTCTTTGTTGGGGTTTGCTTTGGCGCAAAAATGTCTGCAAATGAACAGGCAAACCATCTCCAGAAACCACATTGGAGAAGACTGGGTCCAACCGAAACTTATGGAAAGAACAGCAGAATTGCTTGGTTTTCTCTACGACACATATATACGATAGTCTTCAAGAGATTCCTCTTGACCCTAATGATCAAATCCGGATCAAATTTTTTTTTAAACATTTTTGTGAAACAGGATAATTATGTAAAATGACTGAACAGTCCATGTTGTATTGAATACATAACACCACAATATTTCATAGCTTGGAAAGTCATGTTGTGTTGAGCTGCTGTTCTAATGGTAATCCACAGATGTGGTGCATCAGTGGGTCATCAGTGGCATCACTGTGGAAGTTAAGGCATGGCATGGGGCTAAGGTTAGCGATCATATTTGCTTTGAAAGTTTGCTTTCATTTTTCTCTACAGCAGCAGGACATCCATTAGTAGTGTTTGTAGTTCCATTAAACGGATTCCGGAGAGATTTATAGACTGGCTCCATGTGCTGTACAGATGTCACACACATGATGCAATGGGAAATTGGAGGTGGTTAACCTACGCATTCCTGAGGTGTATGCCGTTTCATTATATATCACTTCTAACCTTTGTCCCAATCTGTTTTCAGTCTTATGAAGAATATTCTGTAAAATGTTTCCACTGACTGTGGATTCAAATATGGCGAAAGAGCCTGCAGATTTATTTATTTTTTTTCAACTTTAGAAAATGACCGCCGAACATTTTTATTCTTTGTCTCTATTTTTCCTCAGTGGGTAAGAAGTACATGACATGAACAAAGCTGTTTCTATCCAACAGCACCATTGGAAACTATTCTAGTCAGTGAATTACATGAGGATCCATGAGAGCATGTCAGATGTCAAAGCATGACCCCTTTACGTCTATCATCATTGTCTCTTCAGGGCTGACCTTCTTTAATCCAATATTGTATGTTAAGATAGTAAACCCTACATTAATTTTCTTCCTATATAAGCCTTTAGAGGAATTGCAGTTCCTTACTAGACGGAGACTAGAGAACTGTTGTAGGATGGAAGATGGAGAGGACACGCAGTATTTGCTCGCTGCAGAGACTCCTATTCAATCAGCCCAAATTATCTCTGACAAATCCTCCTTCATCTTATATAGATATATGATGGCTGACCCTGAACGCTGCCATGAAATCTATATTTCTCTTAACCCGATTTAATTTCATTGCCTGAGTGTTGCTGTTGAGTCACTTCTCCTAATCTCTAATGCAGCGATAGTGACCATCAGTAGATGAGACAAATGCTGTGAGACAAATTATGAGACAAATGCAATGCTGAGCAATTCTGTAAGATGCACTGATCACGCAAGCCTAGGTTATGTACTAAGAGTTGGTAGGCCAGAAAGGCTGGTTTGAGTATTTCAGAAGCTGCTGATCTCCTAGGATTATCACACACAACAGTCTCTAAAGTTTACACAGAACTCACAGAAACTGGACAGCTGTAGTTTGCAAAAAGACCAATTGATATCTTTTCAATCTGCAGCTGTTCAGTTTCGGTGAGCCTGTGACCTTGGATTCCTGTTCTCAGTTAGCAGGAGTGGAACCCAGTTTGGTCTTCTCCTTTTGTCGCCTGTTTGCCTCAAGGTTCAACGTGACGTGCATTCTGAGATGGTCTGCTCACCACGGTTGTTAAAGGGGTTAGTTGATTTATGGTAGCCTATCTGTCAACTCAAACCAGTCTGTCCATTCTCCTCTGACCTCTCTCATCACATAGTATTCCTGCATGCAGAACAGCTGCTCAGTGGATGGTTTTCTTCGTACCATTCTGTGTAAACTCTTCAGACCATTGTGTGTGGAAAATCTCAGGGGATCAGCAGTTTCTGAAATACTCAAACCAGCCCGAGATCACATTATTCTTCATTCTGTTGTTTGATGTGTATGGTAATGAAGCACTTGAACTGTATCCGCATGATTTTATGCATTGCGCTGCTCACACATGATTGGCTGATTGGATGAATGAATGATAATTGCTCGAGTTGTACAGGTTTTGCTGTTGAAGTGGAAGGTTAATGTATATAAAACGTGTATTGCTTTACGGTTGATGGGAATAAAATACGCATTGTTGTTGACAAAACATAGCTGGGGTTTGGGAGGACGGTTTATTGGATGAATTGTTTTTAATTTGTTGTATTGATTTAATTCATTCGCTTTGTAGAGTATGAGTTAAGAATAATCAGGATGTTTTAAGGAGCCTGGTAGTGTGCATGTGTTAATTCACTGTTTTTCAAAGCTCTGCCTTAAAATTTGGTTAGAAATATGTAGCAGTAAATTGCTCTAGTCTTTGGTCTTGGTAACAATTTACTTAAGACAGTGCTTATAAGAATATATGATATATACATAAACATCCATAAAGGCTTATTCTAAATGTATCCTCTTTAAAGAACACTTCAATTGTCGATGGTAATGTCATGCATTTCAAATAACAGATTTTTACTGACTTGTTGCTTCGTTTTGATTTGATTAAAACTGGCAGGAATTGCATTGTATCAACAAAGTTATGTATTTGCTTATAACAGTTTCCTGAATATCTATGGACGTTGCATTACATTGTAACAACAGTATAATGTATGCAGTCTTTCTGACACCCGATACCCCCAGAGAGAAGCCTTTTAGAAATGCCTATGTTTATGTCACTTGTACATAAAGGCTGCAATTTTATTTCAAAGAATCTCTAACTCTTTTTCTTGGGCAGGGAAAATTGAAGTGGATATTACTAAAACAGACATCAGTCTAGGGATTCTTTGTTAATGCTCTCATCTTTCATGTGCTGTTAACAATCATGGATTTTTCAGCCTGAAACGTCTTTCACCATTTTGAAGGGGGCATGTTTTGTTTTTGCTGCGAAAATCAATGTGTCTCAGGAGTATAACGAGTTTAATATCTCTCAGTGATGGTCAGTGATGGTTGTCATTTCACTTAATCGCTCTTAGCTCGAAATAGGTCAGATAGCTGTGTGTTCTGATGTGTACCTTGTTTTCTTTCTTTCCTGTTTTCTTTCTACCTACCTACCCGCCTACCTATATACAGGACTCCTGAATCCTAGCAGATATTAATTAGTGTATTCACAACTATCATGCTTGTTCATCCTTACTCTACTTCAATTGTGTGATCTCTGTGTCAGACTAGTTTCCTGTTCTCCTGACAAAATCTGAGCAAATGCTTGCTCTCTGCCCTCGTAACGCTCAGATCATGGGCTTCCTCTTACACTTTCTGCTGCTGATTTCTGGCTTTAGTCAGCCGTTGTACACAGTACAAGTGAGGGGCAAGTGGGCCGAGGAGGTTTGTGTGTGGGTGTTTGAAGCCAGAGGCCCCTTGCCTCAGGGACCTGTGTTTTTCCTTTCCTCAGGTTAATGGAGCATGAGCTGTAGCGGTGGGTGTGTAAAACGCGCCTGCTGGGCCTGAAGGGGCATTGTTCAGAGCCGTGACCGGGGCCAGGCAGCTGGGGAAGGCATTAGGTAAAGTCTTCCTGCAGGTCCACATTCCTCCTCCACACCACGTTCAGGTACTGAAAGGCCTTCGTTCCTCCGGCCCTCTCCCACCGGACCACTTGGATACATATTATAGCCGAGGACACTCGGGCATATGCAGATTTATAATTCTATCATAAACACAGGACGAATTTACCTTTCCCTGCCTTAGGGCCCATGCCCTAAGGCCGTAAGGAACAAAGATAGTGTAAGTTACCCAAGAGTCAGAGCAGAATGCACCCCCCCCCCCTTTTTTTTTTTTCCTTGTGCTTTTTGGCCTCAATGCCTCAGGATTCCAAAGATAGTACAGTCTGACTGTTGTGTGTTGATTGCAAGCGCAAGCTTTATTTGGCAGCCTCACTGGCATTTTATACGAGGTTAGAGAGGCTTCTGGGATACGCAGGGAGACAGCAGGGATTTGACCCTAGTTGTGCACAGCTCACTCCGTTTCATGATAGTGCTATTCAATGAAGATTCTGTGCTAAAACTCATCTCTTGGCACACTGTTCTCTGTTTCTTCAACACTTGCTTTGGAAGATTCATTTCTGGCTCATGCCTTGTGGCTACATTGCTCAGTGGCTTTCTCAGCCTCCGAGCACCATCTGTGCCGGACACTCTGCGTGTGTACATTACACTTCATATTCTAGTCACACCCAAATGCCAAGCAATCAGTTTAGATGGCAATGACATGTGCTCTTCTTTCTTGAGTCGATTTGCGAACAGATTGTAAGACAGACTTTAATGACTTCCACCTTTCCAAGAAGCTTGTGGTTATGTTCTAGCTGTTCTGTCATACTCTACTAATTTAAACACTCACTGAGAGGATTAAACTCTCCTTCATAACACTGATTGACACGAGTATTGCATAGAACTTATAATGCTGATGTTTAGTGGAGCAAAAATTCCAATTGTTGAATGTCTGTTCTGTGAATTTAGATCAAGAAATGTGATAAGACATACTTTACAATAAAGCACTATTTTCCAGGAGTGGTCCTGAGTAACACTGGGCTACACCTTCAAGTGTTCCCCCTACACTAACACAACTGAAGTGACTCATTTGCTAACTTTTAATGTTAGATGATAAACGATAAAATGGGTGTGTTACCGCTGGAAAAACAGAAGAATATGGAGTACACCTATATTCCAAATAAATATAGGTGTACTCCAAACAAATAGAACATACTGTGATTGATTGTGTAATGAATAGTTTCATATATGTTTAATGTTAAAGGACTAACAGGCTGCACCCTAACCCTAAGACATATATACAGATCAACATTAAACATAACATAATGAAACCATTTACAGGTGTTGTGAAGAACATTGATTATCTCATTACAATGGCACCTCTCAAGGGGTGGGATTTATTAGGCAGCAAGTGAACAGTCAGTTCTCAAAGTTGATGTGTTGGAAGCAGGACAAATGGGCAAGTGTAAGGATCTGTGGCAGTGTGATGCTCTTGGTAATGTTCTACTGGGAAACCTTGGGTCCTGGCATTCATGTGGATGTTACTTTGACACGTACAACCTATCGAATCATTGTTGCAGACCAAGTACTATACACTCCTTCATGGTAACGGTATTCCATAATGGCAAGTGGCCTGTTTCAGCAGGATATTGCACCCTGTCAGACTGGACAAATTGTTCAGGAATGGTTTGAGGAACATGACAAAGAGTCCAAGGTGTTGCGTTGGCCTCCAACTTCCCCAGATCTCAATCCGATCCGAGCATCTGTGGGATGTGCTGGACAAACAAGTCTGATCCTGGGTAGATGAATAATAGGTGAATAAAACTGTGATTATAGCAATATATTCAGGCTTACTGTATATGTCAGAGGCTGATCCTAAAATCGAAGAAAAGCACCACAAGCACACGATCCTAACGAATTATGAATTTCATTTGAAGAATGGAAAGGCAACCCTAACACACACTAGGTGAACACTGTACAAGTAGGAAGGGTTATCCATCTAGCATGGTTTGTTTGTTTAAAGGCGTTAAAGTGATATCTGGGTGGGAGAGACGGCACTCTCGCTACCCTCTGTCAATTATAATAGAGACAATAGACAAGTGTTGGCCTCTGTGAGCTCATGTATGCAGAAGAGGGTAGATAGCACTTTCCTGCAAGTGTGTAACGCTGTCCCATGATGCTGGTTTGAAGAAATGTGGTGGCTTCACGTATCTCTGAGGAAGCACGTGTTGGCGTTCAGCCTCGCCAGTTGGTAGCTGTCATATGATAGGGGAGAGCTGACTGGTACAGGGAGAAAATGTGGAAAAATAAAAAAAATATATAGACGTCAGTAGGTGAATAACTATTAACATTCAATAGCTATTCACCTATTACTAGACCTATTACTACAAGATATTACTAGCAGGGCATCCTTAAATCAGATAAAGCTGTCTTCAACCAGTGCTCTGAATCATTACCAGGTACAACATTAGACTGAAATGAATTACTCTTGGCTTGCGGTCCCAGTATAGTTGGAATTGACCTGCACTTTCTTGTCAAATCCTGCAAAGTAGTCCAGGCTGAAATGTGCTCAGTAAACCATCAGTGAACTGTAGTCAGTCCTTTTCAGAGCATTTAGAACAACAAAAAAAAAAAGGATAGCCAGGAGCAGCATAATGTTGATCGGGTTTTCACTCGTCTTCTGATCTACTTTTCTCTTTAACATTACAGGTCAGGTCAAGCTGCTGCAGTCTGAACAGGTGCTCAAATTGGGACATTTGGGAGTTGTACATTCATGGTTGTGACATAACCATGAGGAAATACAAACTGAACTTGCAGCTAAGTCTCCATATAGTGACTGTGAATCGTAGCAGGAAGTAAATGGCACATTGTGAAATTCAATTTAATGTAAATTGATTTAATTAAAAGTTTATTGGCTTTTAACACCGAATATGACAGGCTATAAAGATGTTTTTTTTTGGGGGGGGGGGGGGGGGATCAATAGAAGAATAAAGACAAATATCTCCTTCCACCTCCCTTGGATAGCGCACTATTAGTCTTGCATTTGAATATTGCTGCCCATTGCAAAATCTCCAGTAGGCTTTCTGTTTGAAACCTTACTTGCTCTTGCTTCAGAATTTCTCTTAATAAACCAAGAGATATTTTTTGCTCCCCATTAAAGCACTAATTCTTTCAAGTGGAAGTATTTTGAAAGTTTTCTCATGCCATGACTGCACAGAACAGGGTTTATCTTCGGTCCAATTAACCAAGAAACACTTTCAGAAAAGAAATCGTAATTTTTCAGCTAGAATAATATCACATGATGGTGGAAGTGTTTTATGCATCAACCACAGATTTGGGGGGGGGGAACCCTCCAGAATTGTGTAAAATGTACATAGGAAAAAATATTCTTTAAAACTTTTATAATCTTATTTTAAAACTGAGATGTACCTAGGCATATCCAGAGGAAATGGCAGAGTGTACCAGGAGCATGTTTGTATTCAGGACACGTACATGGTTCGAGGGTTTATTCGGTTAAAGATATAAAGGTTGCGGTATAAACGGGAGAAAAATTCCGACTGTGTTTCTCTTGCTTTATTACAAATAAAGCATTATGTATAGCCTTTATAGCTTTGTTCCATTCTTGTCTATATGGAAAACAAAATATCAGAATATCATTCGCAGAGGTTTCTCAGACATCGCCTATATAGTATATATTGAGTTCTTGTGTTTTTAAATTTAAAATGCAGTTGGCCCTGTACATTTTTGCAGTATGTGAATCTGAAGGCTGATTCTGAGTCTTTTCTGAGTTGCATGTCCAAATAAATAGTTGTTTCATAGGAACCAGGCTGCACTTGATGTAAAGCTTGACTGGTAGCTTAAAAACATGATGCTGTCCACAAAATTAGTCAGGGCAACCATGTGATAAGATCAGAGCCATACTGGGTAATAGAAACATGGGGGGCACTTTCTTATCTAGATCAAACCTCTCCAGCAGCTCGACTAATGTGACTAAAGCAGCTTGTAGCACAGGACATGGAGCACAGAAGATTTTCTCCCCCTCTGTGTTGTAATTATTGAAGCACGGCCTGTAGTGACATTTGCAGGAGCAGTTGAAGCATGTCGGAACTCAATATTGATCACAGCTGTATTAGCAGTCAGATGAAGTTGCAAGGGAAGTCTGTATCAAGTTGTGCAGTGAGGAAGTTATTAGATGATTTTGTTAGACTTTTTTATGCATCAGCATGTCTTCACACTGTTAGAATGAAGGAACATAAAACCCCCAGGTATTATGCATGCACCCTTAAATTATACCTGACCTGTCAAAGAGATGATTGATGGTGGAGTAGTACATGTTATTGCATTCTTATATACGAGTGCTAAACCAGCTAAAATTAATCTAAAGAAGGTGCTTGGTTAGCGGCTAACGTACAAGAAATGTATTATTGCTATTATTATTATTATTATTATTATTATTATTATTATTATTATTATTATTGTTGTTGTTGTTGTTTTTTATTCTCCATTTCCATTCCGAGCATCAGTACTTCAGTTTGCGTTTATACGATACAGTCACGTTTACATTTGCATTGTATTTGGCAGATTTTATTCCTATTTTATTCAAAGCAACTTACAATTACAGTCTAAGCAGCTGACTAGTTGATGGTTATCATCCTTGCTTAAGGCTCCAAAAGTGGCTCTCTGGCAGTGCTGGAATTTGAACAGTCTTCTTAATCATTATCTCAGAGCATTAGCCACCCAGCCATCGCTGCTCACACTACTCACCTAACACACTTGGGTAAATGACTTCAGTAGTTCATCATAGATTACATTTCATTCTTCAGTGCTCAACCTTTCTGCAACCTTGAACACCTTTTAACTGTAAAAATGCTTGGATGGATTTATTTATTATAGGGCAGCAACTAACAAATATTTTCATAATAGATTAATCGGCCGATAATTTTTTTCCATTAATCAGTTGGTAGTTGGTTATCAATTACAATTGTTTGTGTATGTATGTATGTATGCATGTGTGTGTGTGTATGTGTGTACATATATATATATATATATATATATATATATATATGTATGTTTTTATATATATACATACACATATATATATATATATATATATATATATATATACACACACACACACACACACACACATATATATATATATATATATATATATATATATAATATGTGTGTATGTATGTGTGTGTGTGTGTGTTATATTGTACTGTATATAAGTGTTTATGCATTATTTTAATGGATGCGCAAAAAAAGCACTGATAATTAAACTACAGTCCTGAATTAATAATAAAATCAGGTTACAGTCTTCTCCGCGGCATTTAATATAAAATGCCCCCTGCTTTATGCTCCGTCTGATGGTGATTGAGGTCATGTTGGGAATAAAAGGTAATGTTGACATAAACAGTAAACAAGAAATGTATTGTCGTTGACTCTGGGTATCTGCTAAAGACAGCGGCGTCACATTACGTGCATTTGACGTCATTCGCAATTGACTGGGAAACGGCTTATACTTCCGGTTAATAAAAAAACCCCCACTAGTGTTCCATTTGAGATGACATAGACCAGGGGTTCCCAGACTTTTCCAGGGCAAGGCACCCCCAAATGGCATTAACATTTGACCGAGGCCCCCCTTTTGCATAATGTCTTTAAAACACATTAAAAATACAGACTTCTGAATATATCCCCCTTTTTTATTAATAATGACCTCTTTCATCTTTACATTACATTACATTAGGAATTGAGTGTGTGTGTGTGTGTGTGTGTGGTTGTCTGAGAGTGAGAATCATGTATTTATTCATTTTTCCACACCAAATTGTTGAGGCCCCCCGGGCGGCCCCCACATTGAAAACCACTGACATAGACGGTAGAGTACACAGTGCATAGTGTAAGTGTATAGTACGTCATTTGGGACACAACTTTAGTATTTACTCTCCAGTGCGTGTTTTCGGAACAGATTGTAACGCAATTAGTAAACCTACCCCGTGCCGCGCACAGACCAACCTGTCGATTTTGAGATTCGCTGACAATGATTTTCATAATCGATTCTTATAGATTTTTATCGATTAGTTTTTGCAGCTCTAATTTATTATATAAATATAATCCAACTATTAGGCTCAATGCACACAGTCAGTAAAGTCCTCTTTACTGACTCCCCCACGCCCCCCCACACACACACACACACCCACACACACATTTTCTCCACAGTTTAGTCACTGGCCAATTCCCAAAAGCTACTAACTGGGGATGGTACAGACTAACACGTGCTTCCTTTCAGACACATGAAGCCAGCCAACCAAATTTTTGGAACTCGCAGGGCAGTGTAGCACACTTGGACGAAAGTGCTATCTACCCTGTTCCTCATACAGGAGCAAAAAGACTCCAAAGATTGGCTAGTGTTGCTGTTATTGACTCATAGACCTGGATGGTTGTGGCATTTTTTTATTGATTTATTTAAAATAATCGGGACTGACTTCATCACTTAGTTATTTTATTTTACGGGTCGTTGGATCTAGAATTTTGCCCACTCTAAATCATACACAGAGATAAAGTAGCGTGATGAGAATGCATTTATTTGAGTTAATTATAATAAATAGTTTTTAGGGAGAGAGAGATTGTGCGTGTGTGAATTACCTGCGTCTGTACCGCGTTTTTACTAATAATGAAGCTGTGAGTTTAACTGTATCTTAATACGGTTACAACAGTTGTTTATACTCAGTGCATTCATTTAGAACGGTGATTAAACTGACCAGAACTACATGAAATGCTGAAATTCTCTCAGGCTTTAATGGCCAGTAAGACTTAGGAGATAGAATGTGTGAGTACCTCATGTTGTGCCTTCTAAGTAACTAAGTAACATATGAGGTACACAGAGTGTTTGCTGGCAGTTCATGTGTTTTTATGATGCATCATTCAAGAGCCTTTTTCAATATGTTCACATACCATACGAAGCTTTGGGAATACAGCATGGAGGTCATGCTATAATATGACTACAGCTGTGCTATATTAAAGCTAATTGCAACTGCGTATGCATAATTTTTGAGCTTTAGCATTCTGTGGAGGATGTGACTTGATACGTGACTTATCACAGGAGTCATGATCTCAGATGGTTTCAGATGGTGTTGAGCTGTGCACAAGTAATCGTCCTGGCTGAGATGAGCGCAAAAATCATGTCTGATTTAAACAAGCCGTCAGGAATCAGTAGCCTGCAAATATGTCGATAGTGTATCATCACAGAGTGCAAAGGTGAGCCGTTTTTAAAACTCTGCCACATATGTTAGAAAGCAGACTGCTTCAGTTATTGGTAGTTGCGGTAGTGCATCACTCCAGTTTCTCATATATATATGTAAGAGGCAGATTGCCTTGATGGTTTCTGGAATAACTGTAACTCTGCAGATAATTTTAGGCTTACAGCTACTGCCAGTGGGCTCTAAGCAGGCCTCAAGCTCAGAACAAGTCTAACATCGTAGATGATAAGGACAAGAAAATGCTACATTTTTTCCTGTGCCAAAACTTTGCCTCCTCCTCTTCCGCCTCCATCTGTTCATCTGAAGCTTTGACCCCCCCCCCCCCAGTTTGCAAGCAATTCCATGTCTGCCTACACACTTCCAGTTTTACCCGTCGTCCCCCTGATGATCTCCGTTCCACCCACTCAGCAATTACACACAGCCCAGTGCACTTGTGAATCACAGAGACCACCAGGCCTGGATTTTAACCCGGTGCCATCCAAGCTAGAGTGCACATGCTGCAAGAGAGCCGTGTCTTTCTGTTTTACTTTCAAGTGTCCTCTAAGGCACTCATTCTAGCAATATATTCTGCAAAAGTACACGAGAGGCTTGGAATAAGAAATAAGTGAGCAATTCAAAGCGATGGTTGGAAATGGACTGGAAAGAGGGTGAGAGAAAGAATGGCGTTTGTAATGGGTTTTTAGGTCTTTCATATGTGATTTCAATTCATAAAGCCGATGCAGCTCGGTTCTATATGTATTTTATTTATTTATTTATTTATTTATTTATTACCTGTAAAGAACACAGTGAAATGTTGTACCTTGGTACCAGTGTGTGCACCACTGTGCAAAAGTCCAGGTTTGCAATAAGAGCACATAGATGCAAATCTTTTGAACCTTGCAATTGACCTGGTAATTTAGTTTCTCCTTTGCAGGTCGTGTAGAAGTCTTGCCTCTTGCTCCAGGGCTCTCTTTTGAGCACAAACATCCAACTCTGGATGGAAACGTGCAGTGAGTTTTCACATGGTGAATAATATTTTGGTATGACAGACTTTATTACTTTATTTTGGTACATAGCATGCCTGTTTTCCAGTTCTTTTTGTTCTTTTAATGAATAAACTCTGCAGTGTCTGTAGTAGCTAGCTAGTTTGGCTAGCTAGTTTAACCACCTGCTTTTTAACCCCCAGTTGGTTAAACTTGTGGTCCAAAAATACACTTTATTTAATTTTGTATTTTATTTATTAAACATCAGATTATAGAGATCTATGCCTTAATGTAGAATCCATTTACAGAGAGAATCAAGATGCCTCAAATTTTTTACACATTACATTCTGATACAAATGTAGTGACGTTGACTGTCGTTGACGTTTCCTGAACTTGCTGCTTACTGCTTGGGATGCTCTGATCAGCATTTTTGCAGCAGATACCGATTACCGATCCCGCTCGTTCAAGCTTTATATGAGTGATATGTAAGCTTTCTGTTGGCCGTCACTGTTAACCTTTTTTTTTTATTTTCAGATAAAGTAATGCCACAGATGTTGCCTTGGTCTTATTTTTTGAGACTCAAATAAATCAGCACAACAAATATTCATTTTCCTATATTTTTATAGGCCTTTAAAAATTCACGGCAAATGTCGGATTTTTTCATTGTTTCTTGAGACCTCGTAATAGTTCCACGCTGGTGATGACATGACTGCAGCGCTAAAGTTTAACGTGATCATGTGTTTCACGTCATCAAATTGCGATCAGTTCGTGAGATCGGCCAAATTTAGAGACGACCGATCGAGTCACAGACTGTGACTATCGGCCGATCGATCAGAGCATCCCTACATATTGCTACAGAACTCTTAACTAGGTTCGGTTAAATAACAGGTAACTGCAATACAACATTACTGACATTTCTCAGATAATCTGTGACAGTTTGAGAATATTGTCAAGTGCTTATGTCAGCCAAATGAGACACCCAGACTAACACAAGGTGATGGTGTTCTGTGCATTGCTTTACTGGTTTTGCACACTTTTTTTTTCCAACTGTATTGCAAGTATACTGTATAACTATATTGATTGCAGTCAGACTAATTCAAAATAAAGGCAAAATAACTGAAGCGCTCCAATGCTAACTTCATTTTTCTTGTGTGCACAAGGTGAATAATTTTAGGTGTATGGAATCGACTCCGGAGGCACCACGGCTTAGTGGTTTGCACGTTTGCCTTTCACCCCCGGGGTTGGGGCTCGAATCCGGCCTCCCCCTGTGTGTGCAGAGTTTGCACGTGCTTCGGAGGTTTCCTTGGGGTGGTCCAGTTTCCTCCCCCAGTCCAACGACATGTGTTGTAGGCTGATTGGCATTTCCAGATCATCTGTAGTGTGTGAATGTCTGTGTGATTGTGTCCCCGTGTGTGTGTGTGGGTTGGCACCCCATCCTGGGATAGGCTCCAGGCTCCCTGCAGCCCTGTGTAGGATAAGCAGTACAGAAAATGGATGGATGGAATCAACTCCAGAGCTTCGTGATTGACTCTTTCAGTGCCTGGAATCAGTGAATCGACTCTTTTTTTTTTTGGGATCGACTTCAATATGATCTGAAAGCAAGATATATTTAAAAGAAACTGAAACATTTATCAATATTTTTAACTTCATGCAAGCTAATTGATTCGAATAGCTTCGTTACTTGCTGCACAACACTGTATAATGCACATGCTTCATGATGAGTGGAGTGAAAAATCATCTGGACTAATCTTGTAGACCAATAATTTATTGGACACATATATTCAGTCGTTTTAACCAATCGAGTTGTTATACCAACTACAGACTTTTTGGCCAAAGTAGCACGAGATAATGCTTTCTGAGAGATAAATATGACCAAACATATGTGGTACAGCTAGAAAACTGGATAAAGTAGGACAACTCGATACACAGCAGTTAATAAGCGTGATTCAGCGATTTTTTTTGTGATTTAGTTATTACAACTCTAATGAAAAACATTCCTCACGTTTAGGGTTGCGAATGTAAAAATCTTTTGTTATTTAGTGTTAACTGGAATATATATGTATTGGGAAAACCGCATTCTTAGTCGTACTTCCCCCAGTTACACTTGCACAGGCTGCGTGTAGTGGAGTTTGGGGATGTGTAAGGCCCATTCGACTGGTTTATGTCGTGCCTGTTGCTACATTTTTCCTTCTCCGAAAGCGGATGGAGAGCCCTATCTCTACGGCAGCTTCCTGATTGGCCCATTATTTCAGCACGGCAAGCTGGTGCATTAATGTTTATTTGTTTGCAGTAATGACCTATTATATTTATTCCCTAATCAAATCAGTGATTTGTGCTAGTGTGGGGAATATTGAATGCGGACCAGCGCTCAGTTCATAAAGGACGATCACCCATTGAACAAATGAACACTAATGGGATACTGATGGCAGAGCAGTGCTGTATTTCAATGACGATATTTTATTGCATGTTGTATTCATAATGAAGTCAGCCAGTCGCATGACTGCTGTCTGACTAATCTTTCTTCCATCACATGCAATTTTACTGGTGTCTAAATGCCATCAGCCTTTTGTCACATCAGACAGTTCTCAGATGCTTATTGGTGTGTGTGTGTGTGTGTGTGTGTGTGTGTGTGTGTGTGTGTGTGTGTGTGTGTGTGTGTGTGTCTTATAGCATTTCATTATTAAATCAAAAACCCCAGCTCACTGGGACAGTGATGGGATGTGTCAGACAGGATCAGGTTAGCGTGTGCTACCTCTAAACATCGTCATGGTGACAGTGACAGCGCTACATCAGCGTGCGCCTCAGTGGGCCCATCTGGCTGTGATGACAGGAGCCATTGTTTTACAGCATGCTTTGTCTCACTGGGATACATTTGAAATTTTAATGAATGATATTTTGCACAGCAGAAGAAGGTTTTATTAGTAGTGGTATTAATCAAGACTACAAGGGGAACTCAGTAATAGTTTTAGATGACCCCACCTGCTGTTTTCAGCACTTGTGCCCGGTTACATGTGTAAATACGGTTTGAAAATGCAGCGTCTTTTTGGATCTAAACTGATCCTTTTGTCTTTGTGTTTGGTTGCCTGCCTTAAGCCATCCCTCACCCCCAAAGGAAACCCCACTCTCTCTCTCTCTCTCTCTCTCTCTCTCTCTCTCTCTTTCCTGTACCCTTTACCACCTATGCTCAGCACAACTCTGTGGGGTGAAGGTTGCAGTGCTCTCAGCAGCACTTATCATGTGTTAATGCGCTGTTGCTCTCAGCAGTGCACTACACTGTTGTTTTATGGGATTGCTCTCTCTTTCTTTCTCTCTGTGGGCTGAACACACTCCACAGAGAGCACACACTCCCCCCCCCCCCCCCATCTACCAACCCCCCCCACCCCCCGTCCCTGCTTATGTGGCTTGTAATTAGTTCATTTTCCACTTTAATAAAGTAGACGATGGCCATGTGGGCTTTCAAACAGACCCAGCCCAGCCCTAGGCCTGAACCAGAGTTCCAGGTAAATGAGAACCTGTCTAAGCAGCCTGCTGGGAATAAAGCAGCTGAGGAAAAAAGCGAACATGTGCGTTTGTGCGTGTGTGTGTGACAAAGAGCGATAGGGAGAGAGAGAGATCGGGGGTAGGAAACACTCAGCCTCATGCTGTAGCTGCTCTCATGAAGCAATCATCTTACACACAGCACCCACACACTTTTAGTGTGCTGAGTCAGGAGCAGTGAAGAGAAACAGGGCCTTAAGTGATGCCTTATTGATTGGCCTATTTGTAAAGGGGAGGGAAATGTGGCAGGGCCTCTTGACTTTACATGCCTGTGTCGGGCTGCATGCGTCCCAACCTGATCTATAATGGTCATCATTTCTAAATACAGCACTATGATTACTTCTGGACTCTCCATTACACCCCCCCGCCCACCCCCTCCCACCCCTCGACCAAACCAGCACTGCGTATAAATGGCCTTTCTGTTAAATGCCTATTCTGTGACTTTAAAGCCAGAAAGGAACTATTCTGCTGCTGTGTTTAGATTAAAGCTGACAGAGCGGATTGGAGATAGCTGGGATAGCTTCAGTCAAGCTAATAGCTAAAGCCTTAGATGTGACGGTCAGTAGTCTGTGGATTGATGTTAATGTATTGAAATATTTCTCTGTTTTTATAGTGATTTAGAAATCAGTAATGAGGTGGTACAAAGAAGTGTCTGGGAAAGTATTATAATAATAATAACAACTATTACTGTTGTTGTTGTTGTTACTGAAGCATTTGAACATGAATGCTTTATTGATGCCTCAAAAACTGCCCTTAGACCTGTATTATAAGTGAGTTTCGGTAAACAGGTTTTAGAGTATTTTTTTATATTTTGTAGGCTATTCTGTTTCAGATGAACGCGTTTCTGTCTAATAATGTAGTCGTTTGGGCATTTACTGGTGAGCTTACTTATTCTGTTGACACACACACACACACAAACATGATGAGATGTAGAGCACGGGCCACTGAGCTACATCATTGCTTCATTTGGATCAAGCTCAAATGCACTACAGTCATTTATCTACATAGTGTGTGTGTGTGTGTGTGTGGTGTGTGTGTGTATATGTATTACTGTGTGTGTGTGTGTGTGTGTGTGTGTGTGTGTGTGTGTGTGTGTGAACTCTCAAGGTGCAAGGAGTTCAGGTAGTAGAAGGAATCGAATAGAATCGAGTGTATTCCCTTGTAAGTCTCAGTACTGGAACACACACTTACACATCATGTCAGTTTTAATAACGAGCCTCTAATAGTCTCTTGTTTCTTCTGTCATGTCCTAGGAAGCAGAATCTACTGGCCTAGCACTTTCTGCGGCTATAGAATGGTAGAGACAGATACGCACACACAGATACACATAAATGCATGAATCTATTATACAGACCGCTATGTATTGCACAGCATCAATAATGGAGATATTCTCCAATGGCCACGCAAAGGAAAGTATTTGCTTGCTTATTTTCAGCGGCCATATACCTATAAATAGTAGAACTGTGCATCTAAGTCACAAACATATCGTTTCCTCATTTTTCAGCTGTAATAAGCCTTACAGTGCAACTCTCTCTCTCTCCCTTTCTCTCTCGCTTTCTCTCTGTCTCTCTCCCTTTCTCTCTCTCTCTCTGTCTCTCCCCCTTTCTCTCTCTCTTTCTCTCTCTGTCTCTCTCCCTTTCTCTCTCGCTCTTTCTCTCTCTCTCTCTCTCGCTCTTTCTCTCTCTCTCTCTCGCTCTCTCTCACTCTTTCTGTCTCGCTCTCTCTCTCTGTCTTGCTCTCTCTCTCTTTCTCTCTCTGTCTCTCTCTCTTTGTCTCTCTCTCTCTCGCTCTTTCTCTCTCTCGCTCTTTCTCTCTCTGTCTCGCGCTCTCTCTCGCTCTCTCTCTCTCTTTCTCTCTCTCTCTCTCTCTCTATCTCTCTCTGTCTCTCTCTCTCTCTCTCTCTCTCTCTTTCTGTCTCTGTCTCTCTCTCTCTTGGCTCTCAGTTGTTTGTAACATACAGTTCTTGTAACTCGAGGGGGTCTAAGAGCTGCTTTCTGGATGGGCCACTTTTGAGGATCAGTGCAGCACTGAGACGTCGCTTCAGGCTTCTTCTGCTCTAAGCAAATGCCTGCAAAGTTGTTCAGTCACGCAGATTGTTTTGAATGTCTACTACTAGTAGTAAATCGAATTAGCTGACCTTAACAGGACTGAAAGCACGTCTTGTCAATATTATTCATATAAATGAGCTTGCCTTGACTGAATGTAAAAGCAGCTTCGGTTGTTTTGGATAATAAACATGTAGCAGGATCATTTTTTTTTTATCTGTTTGTGATTTATTTCCATGTTTGAAATCTCAGGCTGACCAGTCTGTAGTCTCAGAGCTTCTGATGTCACACTGTAAGGTATGGATGCACCGAATGTTCGGCAACCGAAATTATTCGGCTGAAAATAGTAAAAAAAAAAAAAAAAAAAAAGCACTTTCGGTGTTCGGCCGAATAAGTGAAAAGGCTGAATAAATTTGACAGAACAATGACATGTTTGATGACGCGACCAAATAGCCTAGCAACCAGAGTGAGACGCGGAATGTCACGATCTCCCCTTCTGGCAGCGCGCTCGGAGAGATGAGGGGGCGCGCGTATGCATGAGCTAGGTGCAAGAGTGCTCAGCGAGCGCATGCTCTTCAGATGTTGACAACCATGACATTGTTTACTGTGGACATGTGCATTTGTTTTGTTTCTGTTCTGTCCCCTCCCTGTTTTGTCATCGGTTGTTGTTCAGGGGTGTGGCTTTATTGTTTTCAGCTGCCAGTGCTTAGCGCTGATTATATTTGGGATTTATACTGCTCATGTCCCTGTACACCACGCAGAGTATTCTGTCACGTCGTGAGACGTAAGGGAGTAGAGTACGGAAGCAGGTAAAGACGTATTTATTTAAGGGCAGGCAGACAAATCCAAATCGTAATCCAAAAAACGTAGTCAAGACAGGCAAAGGGTCAGGCGATCGGCAAACAGGCATAAACGGGGCAAAGCAGGAATCAAAGTCATGGTCACAGAAAACAGGGTCACAACACAAAACAAGAAACATGAACTAGTACTATGGACTGGGAGCGGAAAAACCAGCGGGAACTAAATGAACTAATCTATAGTTTAAACTAACTAAATCTATCAAGGAACATAACATTAACAACGTATCTAACTATACTATATCTACTATACTACTCGCGAGGTGTACAGGGACGCGAGCGGTATGTATCCCCAATATAATCAGCCGTATAGAACCGAATAGAACCATTTTTTGCACTCTTGTCAGTGCACTTTTTAATTTGGTGTAGGCTACAGAGTGTTCCATTCTTTCAGCAGTCAGTTACAGGCCTAACATCGGCTATTCAAGGGGGGCTCAAAGATGACCACATCAAAATATTTTTATTTCACCCATTTACCAATTTATTTATTTAAAGTTATATTGTGCCTTGTTGGTAGCCTATGCCTGCTGGAATGGAAAAAAATGTTCAGTGTTAAATAAATATTTTGAAATTGTAGTTTTTGTAATTGATTTTTTTTCTTTGAAAAGCAAGAGAAAATAGTAAAAAGCACATTTTGACTTTGCATTTATGCAATGGTGAAAAAAATGGCAAAATAAATGGAAGAAACGCGAAATAAGCGAAAAACGTGTTCGGTATGCGGCCTTCGGCCAAGTTTTTCATTATATTCGGCTTTGGCCAAGAATTATCATTTCGGTGCATCCCTACTGTAAGGCAGACATATTCAAACTGTTCCCCATGAACCTCACTACTTCTTCTTTTCTTTTCTTTTTTTTTTTTGAACTTGTCTCCTCTCCCCCAAAAAACTTGACAGATTATTGCCTATTTATTTATTTGTTTGTTTGTTTGTTTGTTTGAAAGATTTTCCCTCATTTTCTTTCCAATTTAGCCTTTGTGAATTCCCACCCACCAGTTATGCCTCCCCTGTCATATGACAGTTACCATCCCGAGGGGAGAAGACTACCACATGCTTCCCCCGTGACATGAGGAAGCCAACTGCTGCACATCCCGCGTCACTGGGCGGAAAAACACTCAGAGGAAAGCACTATTTGCCCTCTTCCTCATGCATGAGCTCAGAGATGCTCATGATGACATGGCATTATGATTGCTAGGGGAGGGAGAATAGGCCATCCCTCCAACTCGGACGACACGGCCAATTTTGCTGTGTTTGACTCCCAGCCGTGGTTGGTTGTGGCACTGTCTGGGATTAGAATTAGCAATCTCCGGACAATAGAATGAACATTTGTCTATCAACTATTATTAACGTTTGTCTATTGTCTATTATGACAGGAAAATCAAATAAAAGAAAATAACATGAAGATAAGTCTTCTAATACAGCAGACAAGGGTGGTAAATGCAGTGAACAGTAATAAACATAACAGTACAGAAGATTTTCGATATAATCCTGTTAACCCATCGCTTGTCCGATACCCATCATTAAACCATGAATGGTTTCTGACTGTCACAAAAGACCAAATTGAACGAACAAAGTGATTTTTAAATCACTGTCCCATTATATTTAACATAAAAATCTTTTTGTGTTCATAAATTTCAGTCATTATCCTCTTATGGCTAAAACCCGAAAGCGCAGTCTTTGAGTTTTAGCTGAGATATTTCATTGGCATCTCTAATAAATGTGGTTATCCATCCATCCATCCATCTTCTATACCGCTTATCCTTCTCAGGGTCACGGGGAAACCTGGAGCCTATCCCAGGGAGCATTGGGCACAAGGCGGGGTACACCCTGGACAGGGTGCCAATCCATCGCAGGGCACAATCACATACACTAAATGTGGTTAACTGACATTAATTCTACACTTATTTAATGTTAAGTCAGACATACATTATTAGTATTTATTTCATATTAATAAACATAAATTAACTGTAATAATCGGTTTGCAATGACAGAAAGTGAGGGCACTGCAGAGCTGAGATCTCAAAACACCTGCTCAACTGTCAGTCATTCCAGACTCCTCTGACAATTGACTCATCTGCTGTTTTCATTAGGGGGGAAAAAAGAAGACGGCTTCTTTGGTGTATTCTGTTGTTAAAATGTGGAGCTCCTACTCAAAATGCGCAAAGGTAGGCAGGTCTGAAGTGGCCATTTTAAATATTTATTTTTTTGGTATTTTTCCAACTCGCTAGGAATTGCAGCAAGAAATTGCAATACCTCTGCCCTCGTTGTGGAAGCTAAAGACCAGTGAAGGGGCAGAGCAATCAGAGGTCATTGTGGTTAAAATTTAGCTGAAATTATATGACTGCAACTTTGGAGCAAACATTTTATGCTGGAGGTTTTAGGTTTTAAAATCAGCGCTCGTTCTTGTGGTGGGTGAATGATCTGAGGTACCACGCTGTACTTTTGCATGTATGTTTAGTACAAAAGGTTCAAAATTGGATAGATTTTCAAGTACATAGTATACAGTGAGGGGAAAAAAGTATTTGATCCCCTGCTGATTTTGTACGTTTGCCCACTGACAAAGAAATGATCAGTCTATAATTTTAATGGTAGATTTATTTGAACAGTGAGAGACAGAATAACAACAAAAAAATCCAGAAAAACGCATGTCAAAAATGTTATAAATTGATTTGCATTTTAATGAGGGAAATATGTATTTGACCCCTCTGCAAAACATGACTTAGTACTTGCTGGCAAAACCCTTGTTGGCAATCACAGAGGTCAGACGTTTCTTGTAGTTGGCCACCAGGTTTGCACACATCTCAGGAGGGATTTTGTCCCACTCCTCTTTGCAGATCTTCTCCAAGTCATTAAGGTTTCGAGGCTGACGTTTGGCAACTCGAACCTTCAGCTCCCTCCACAGATTTTCTATGGGATTAAGGTCTGGAGACTGGCTAGGCCACTCCAGGACCTTAATGTGCTTCTTCTTGAGCCACTCCTTTGTTGCCTTGGCCGTGTGTTTTGGGTCATTGTCATGCTGGAATACCCATCCACGACCCATTTTCAATGCCTTGGCTGAGGGAAGGAGGTTCTCACCCAAGATTTGACGGTACATGGCCCCGTCCATCGTCCCTTTGATGCGGTGAAGTTGTCCTGTCCCCTTAGCAGAAAAACACCCCCAAAGCATAATGTTTCCACCTCCATGTTTGACGGTGGGGATGGTGTTCTTGGGGTCATTCCTCCTCCTCCAAACACGGCGAGTTGAGTTGATGCCAAAGAGCTCCATTTTGGTCTCATCTGACCACAACACTTTCACCCAGTCGTCCTCTGAATCATTCAGATGTTCATTGGCAAACTTCAGACGGGCATGTATGTGCTTTCTTGAGCAGGGGGACCTTGCGGGCGCTGCAGGATTTCAGTCCTTCACGGCGTAGTGTGTTACCAATTGTTTTCTTGGTGACTATGGTCCCAGCTGCCTTGAGATCATTGACAAGATCCTCCCGTGTAGTTCTGGGCTGATTCCTCACTGTTCTCATGATCATTGCAACTCCACAAGGTGAGATCTTGCATGGAGCCCCAGGCCGAGGGAGATTGACTGTTCTTTTGTGTTTCTTCCATTTGCGAATAATCACACCAACTGTTGTCACCTTCTCACCAAGCTGCTTGGCAATGGTCTTGTAGCCCATTCCAGACTTGTGTAGGTCTACAATCTTGTCCCTGACATCCTTGGAGAGCTCTTTGGTCTTGGCTATGGTGGAGAGTTTGGAATCTGATTGATTGATTGCTTCTGTGGAAAGGTGTCTTTTATACAGGTAACAAGCTGAGATTAGGAGCACTCCCTTTAAGAGTGTGCTCCTAATCTCAGCTCGTTACCTGTATAAAAGACACCTGGGAGCCAGAAATCTTTCTGATTGAGAGGGGGTCAAATACTTATTTCCCTCATTAAAATGCAAATCAATTTATAACATTTTTGACATGCGTTTTTCTGGATTTTCTTGTTGTTATTCTGTCTCTCACTGTTCAAATAAACCTACCATTAAAATTATAGACTGATCATTTCTTTGTCAGTGGGCAAACGTACAAAATCAGCAGGGGATCAAATACTTCTTTCCCTCACTGTATAGTGTGTATGTTCAGGGGCTCGGTGGGGCAGTGAGCTTAGGTTACTGTTTGTGTGGAGTTCTGCATGGTTTCCCTCTGCTGTGTGGGTTTCCTCTGGGTTTTCTGGCTTCCTCCCACCTCCCAAAAACATATCGATTGGCGGATTGACTAGTCTAAGTTGCCTCAAGTGTTAGAATGAATGTGTGTGTGTGAGACTGTGACCTGTGAAGCGTCTATTCCCACCTCACACCCAGTGTTCCTGGGATAGACTCGGTAACCACGGCAACCTTGACCAAAATAAAGTGGGTACTGGAGTTTGTAGTACAGAAGTTAACATGCAGCTTGTCTTTTTTTTAGTTTTAGTTCTAGTCTCTGCCCTTGTCCTTTCATCACCTTTTCGTTCGGCAAAGTATTATAACTTTTGAACATTTCTGTTTCGACCAACCTTTAACCATTTCTGATGTTCTGTGTTGTGAATCTGGATTTGTCCGGTGGTTTGACGATGGCTGGATTTCCCTAAATAAGTATTCTAAAACACATATGTCTTGCGTCTTTACCATGTGGAAGAGGAGGACACGGACAAAAAGAGGCAAAAAAACAGCGCCTCCATCTCTGTGTATTATACACAAGTCTATAATGATTCCACATGGTTTTTGAATGTTTGCAAATGTGTCTGTTAAATTTAGGTTTTGAGGTTTTAAGATTTATTTGCCATATGCATCTACTACAGCGGAGGTCAGCGTGCCAGAAATTTCCCCCGTCTGCAACCTTTCAATAAGCAGACATATAAAGTTCTCTACGCTCAGGAAAAAAGAAAAAAAAAAAAAAAACCCCGACTCAGTACTGCTGCGCTGTATAATGACAGTTGTTGCTCCCTGCAGCTTTTCCCGAGAGTCTGCATCCAGAAAAAAAATAATGCAATGTGTGCATTCTGGATAACATTCTGGCATAGCTTTTCTTTCTTCACAATATAAATTATGCATAGTGCACAGCTTATAATTATCATGGTGCAGATAAATCCGCTCCACATTTTAGATGAGGACAAGCATGACGAAGACAAGATGACAGCTGGTTAGAATGTAACCTATTAATTGTGTGATTTATTCCAATGTTCCAGTTGACATTGTCAAGGATTCTTCAGCATCACTTGCTTTCTCTTTGGGGATTAGTGTTATGACCTAGCTCTAGAATGTGATTGTGTGTAAGACTGTGCAGCATTGTTCAGTGACCGTTATGTGACCGCCGTCCACCGGGAACAGCCAGGCAGAGGTTACACGGCATTTGAGCCTTGATACTCTGCTGGCACACGGCAGGCTCCAGTGGTGAACTGGTCCAGTGACCAGCGGATGAACTGCAGCAGGAGCAGCATCACTTTTTAATGACAGCACAGAAAGCTCTGCGCCTGCTGGGACTTCTTCCTGCATTTAAGTGCTTTTAGTAGACATATATATATATATATATATATATATAATATATATATATATATATACACACACACACACACACACAAGCATACAAGCAAACATTTGATCATCTTTGAAACAGTACCTATTAATAAAGTTGATATTCTTGAACAAAACCACAGAGAAATGAGCCTTTTCAGTCATTTATTCAACAGAAATATCAATAGATGTGATATTCTTCTGTGGAAAAAGTAAGTACACTCTTGGCCTCAGAAGCTCGTGTTGCCCCTTTAGCAGAAATAACTTCTTGTAGGCGTTTTGCATAATTGTCCACCAGGCTCGCTGGAATTTTTGACCACTTTTCCATGCAATATTCTTTCAGTTGCAAGATGTTTGAGGGTTTTCTTGTATGTACTGCCTGTGTCAAATCCCCACAACATTTCAATTGGAGTCAAATCCAGGCTTTGACTAGGCCAGTCGATAACCCTCCATTTCTTCTTTTTGAGCCATTCTTTGGTGGATTTGCAGGTGTGCTTAGGATCATCATCCTGTTGAAAGGTCCAATTGTGGTTTGGTTCAACTTTCAGACAGATGGCCTCATTATCTTCAAGCACTCTTTGATATGATGCTGAATTCATAATTGAATCAATGAATGAAAGCTGTACAGACCCTGAGGCAGTGAAGCAACCCCAAACCATAACATTTCCTCCGCCGTGCTTCACAATTTGTGTGAGGTGCTTCTCCCGAAAAGCTGTCTTTGGTCAGTGCCAAACATGTCTGCTGTTACTGTGACTAAACATCTCTATCTGCATCTATCCAGAGCACATTATTCCAAAAGGCCTGTTCTTTGTCTATAGGCTCATTGGCAAACTGTTTTAAACTTTTTCCTTGCACGCCTCCTATGCAGGTCAAATTTCACAAAGCTCTTTCTGATTGTAAAAGCATGCACTTTGACACCAACAGTTACCAACAAGACTTGCTAGCAGATCCTGTAATGAAATTTTGCGGTTCTTGGAGACTTCATTTTGCATCAGACGGTCTGCTCTTGGGCTGAATTTGCTGGGATGGCCAGTCCTGGACAAATTGGCAGTCGTTTGAAATCTGTTTCACTTGTAGATGATTTTCCCTATAGTATTTCAAATAATTCTGAGATCTTTTTAAATCCCTTGCAAGACTTATTGGCATCCACAAACTTTTTTCTGAAGGCCTTATAAAACGCTGTATACCTTGGCATGATGACATCACACACCTCAATAACAAAGGGAACACCAGACACTAGATATGAGAGGGGTATAAATAAGACCGGTTATTCAAATTTATGGATTTGAAGGTGTAATGTAGGGATTTACTTACTTTTTCCATGTGACTGATCTGTTTTTTTTGTTAATTTAAATTGTGAGAATTTTATAGAGTGTATCACCTTTATTAGTAGGCACTGTTTATAGAGGAATATGTCAATAAAGCCAACAATTTCCAAGAGGTGTACTTATTTTTTCACATGACTATATATATATATATATATATATATGTGTGTGTCTGTGTGTGTGTGTGTGTGTGTGTGTGTGTGTGTGTGCATGCATGTGTGTCTCAGTGCACAAAGTGCTAAGGGTGGCCAGGGAAAAATTCCACTTGATTGACCTGCAAAATGCCAACACCAATTATGAGTCTACTCTTTCACTATTACTACAAATGTTCAGCTTTAAAGTGGAAATTGTGTCTCATTTTTGCAGCTGACATTTTGTTTCTCTTTCATGTGTTATAGGATGTTACCCAATACCTATTTCTGTTAAGAATGTGTCCTTTTTCCGTGATCAGTAATTGCTTTTTAAGAAAACAAACTAAAAACAACTTACACAGTGACTTGGAGTAATGTATTGTGTGATCATTGATATGGTGAATTTTCTTTTAGATGTTTATTATTGGAAGCAGTTACCAGTGTCAGCGCTTTGTTTTCCAACAAGATGAAGTCTTCAGGACTTTACACTATCCAGTTTCTTGATAACATGACAATCAAGCATGCTTTTTTTTGTCTTATTAACGTCAAGAGAGAGATAAAGAGAGGCTGGTGAGGGAATGACTGTTTATAGCTGTTATACTGTGCATAATAATAAAGCAGTGGTGGCTTGAGGGTTAAGGCTCTGGGTTACTGATCAGAAGTTCGGTTTCAAGCTCCAGCACTGCCAGGCTCTAGGTTACTGATCAGAAGGTCAGGGGTTCAAGCTCCAGCACTTCCAGGCTCTGGGTTACTGATCGGAAGGTCGGGGGTTCAAGCTCCAGCACTGCCAGGCTCTGGGTTACTGATCGGAAGGTCGGGGGTTCAAGCTCCAGCACTGCCAGGCTCTGGGTTACTGATCGGAAGGTCGGGGGTTCAAGCTCCAGCACTGCCAGGCTCTAGGTTACTGATCGGAAGGTCAGGGGTTCAAGCTCCAGCACTGCCAGGCTCTGGGTTACTGAGCGGAAGGTCGGGGGTTCAAGCTCCAGCACTGCCAGGCTCTGGGTTACTGATCAGTTAGGTAGGGGGTTCAAGCTCCAGCACTGTCAGGCTCTGGGTTACTGATCGGAAGGTCGGGGTTTCAAGCTCCAGCACTGCCAGGCTCTGGGTTACTGATCGGAACGTCGGGGGTTCAAGCTCCAGCACTGCCAGGCTGCCACTGTTGGGCCCTTGAGCAAGGCCCTTAACCCTCTCTGCTCCAGGGGCGCTGTATCATGGCTGACCCTGCACTCTGACCCCAACTTCCTGACAAGCTGGGGTATGCAAAGAAAAGAATTTCAGTGTGCTGTAATGTATACGTGACCAATAAAAGACTCATTACTCATTCTCATTAACATATTGGTGGATGTTCCACAAAACTGTAAATGAATAAAAAGTACTATTGTTATCTTTAATGAATACAAATTGGAATTGTTGGCAAATTCCTGTTGTATAAGAGGAAAAAACACTACAGTTGTTATGTTGTTGGAAAATAAGCATTTTTGCTGTGGTCACAAATCACATGCATTGATTTTTTTCGTCTACCCTGTAATGTTTTTTTCCCTTACATACTAAATGTTTTTAAGATAATCTGTTTGCCCATGTTGTTATGGAAGCTTAAAAGAGAGAATAATTTTGAGAGAATAATATCATCTCTTAATGGCATTTTGAGGTCAAGGCAAGAAAAAGCGAGGGCTAATAACTGGCCATTAGACTAACATGCACATTCAATTAAATAGTTTTTCAGAGTTGATGGAACTGATGGTCTTCACCAACTTTTGCCACTGACAGATGATTATAACATGGGGTTTCATGTGTAGAATTTCCAATGAGGGAAAACTACATTAAGCGTGTAAAGAGTACACTGAGCTGAGCAAGATCCTGCTAAGTAGTATTCGGATAATATTCCTGGACAAGTGTATGTTAAGTAATCTTGCTGGAGGACAGCTGGAGTAATTATGACAGTATAAATTACAGAGATGGGAGAGTCTTCACGATGTGTGCATGGTCATCACACCAAACGTCTCATACAGAAGATGTATATGTTAATGCAAACTGATTGATTTGGCCTTCACTGTAAGCGCTTGTTTTAGACCGCTGGTGACCATGTGTTTGATCAAGGTTATATGCCTGTAGGCTATGCCTGTGCTAGGAACCTAATTATGTACAACTGCCCAGAAGTGTTGCTTTTCTGACAAGTCCTTTTAAATGTCGTCCATGTTTTATTGTTCTGCGTTTTAAACTTGGCCAGTAAGTAGTTTTGTCGGTAGATGAAAGAAAAGAATGCTTCTTTTCTTTTTTTTCTGGTTGTGTCTCCATACTGAAGAAATTGCATGAAAGCTCTTTTTCCACGTATATAATGCCCCATTATAAAAGGGTGTGCACACTTATGCAACCGGGTTATTCTAAGTTTTCTCCTTTTTTTTTTCTCCCTGTAAAACGTTTCTATTTGTTTTTCACTTGAATACAGCTGCTTGCTATATCACATTAAAGGTTAAAAAATATCTGACATGATTTATCTAGGTTTTATTTATTCTTTTTTTACATCACGAAAACCTACAAATTTAACAGGAGTGTGTAGACTTTTTATATTCACTGTATGTATAAAAAGGGAGCCATAATCTCCTGGGTTTTTCCCTATCCTATTATTGTCAGATGTAACAGCTTTCTGAAACACTGAGTGACACGTTTTAGAATGTAATGCACACAGGGGACAAAAATGGACAGAGTACGTTCAAGGACAAAAGACATGTGCAAGGTTTGAAACTAACAGTAATGTCACGTAAGGAGAGCGAAGACCGATGCAATTGCAGTAAAAGCTTTTATTAAGAGAGGCAGGCAGATAAATACAAAACGTGATGCAAAGTCGAAATCCAAGAACAGGCAGAGGTCAGGTGCTCAAAGGTGCTCTGGCAAAACCAGAATCGCAAAAACACGAGGGAAAGGCAGGATCAAAAACCATGAAACAAAGAACGATGAACAAACGGCTTGGTACAGATAAGCTGGCAAAGCACTGAAACAGTACTTCGCCATGTAATACAGAAACATACAAACTAATCAAAGTGGGAAACAGAAACTGCTCTGGACAATGATGACACAAGGGAAGCAACCAATCACAAAACAGGGGTGGAGACAGGACAGAAACCAAAACAAAACCTACACGGCAAAGTAAACAATTCCCGTCAACCCGGAAGTGTGCTGAGGGGGAAAATACCTGACAGTCTTGTCGGCCTCAGACTTCAGTAGCACTTGGTAGGTCAGCTCGTCGACCTCTGGCTTGAGCATGTCGTGGAAAGCCGTGATGTTAGTCTCTGGCGTGAGCATGGCTTGGGAGGTCGCATAGTCAGCCTCAGACAGGAGCTGGATGTGTGAGGCCATCTCGTTGGCCTCAGGTGGGGGCGGGGGCGGGGGGGGATTTAGCAGACGCTTTTATCCAAAGTGACTTACAATTGAGGAAATACAAGCAAAGCGAGAACAATACAAGTAGTGCTACCATACAAGATTTTTATTTGAGTGCTAGAGCAGTTCACAGAATAGAAGTGTAAGACCCAGTGTAAGTGCGGATTGCTTGATTGATTGATTGATTTATTTATTTATTTATTTTTTGAGTGGAGACAAGTTAGAGGTTAGTTGAGTGTTCATGGAAGAGGTGGGTCTTGAGTCTTGAATTTTTTGAAGACAGTGACAGATTCTGCGGTCCGGATTGAGGATGGAAATTCATTCCACCACTGACGGACAGTCATTTTGAAGGTTCTGCAAAGGGACCTCATGCCTCGCTGAGTAGGCACTACCAGGTGTCAGTTGTTAACTGATCAAATGCAGAGATTCGAACGCTGGTTACGGATCTAACCATGGTTCTGTGAATTCCGGATGACTGCCAGAGAAGGTGCTACAGTAGTGGATGATCGCAGCGCCAGCCAGATAGGTCGAGAAAATAAATACAAATGAAGTCACGTAGTGACGTGAGCTGAGCAGAGGTGATCTAAGCCACTGCAGCTTAACGTCTTCTCGCACACTCCGAGTCACCGGGAACTCTGGCGGTCATCCGGAATTCACAGAACCACGGTTACATGCATAACCAGCATTCTGTTTCATTTCCCCTGACCGCCAGAGACGGTGCTACGGTAGTGAAGGACTCGTACCAGAAAAGTCACGAGGTGTAACTCACCAGAAAAGACCAGGGGTCACTGGTGAAGCACAGCCGAGCCCACATCCTGGGA